>NC_089821.1:9954347-10254347 GCF_035046505.1 Tiliqua scincoides
GAACATGTTCATTTGCTGGAGGAAGTAGCAATTTTTCAGAGGTGTTCATGTACAGTCTCTGGTGAGACACTGAAGAGTAGTTTGAATAGGCATTACATTAAATATGCATTTATTTTTAATGCATTTTGCATGTACTCGATTCAAAATATAGCAGTTCTAACTTTGACATTCTCTTGTTAGTGTCACTCTCGGATCATAACCAGAAGACAAAAACAGAGTTGTTTTCTTTCAACAGTACTGAGATTTAATCATGTAAATACACCCCGATACCTATAGAAACCCCTGTTGGAGGCCAATTGTCTCATTATTAAAAACAACAGCCTGGAATTGCTTTTTTAAAAACCTATTTTGAAACCACAATTTAAAATGCTTATGCTGCTGGAATGTCAAGAGAAGATTGACGGCAAGCTAAGCAATGTAGCTTTTCAGCAAAAAAGGGTTAAATAGATGTGAATGGATACAGAAATAAGGCTTTTAATATTCTGCAAATATTAACAAAGAAAAATGATAATGTTGAGTTAATGTGGGTTAAGGATGAAATGAAAATAAATTTTTCTGATTGCTAAGTGTTGACACTTTTTTGGCTAGTTCCTCAAGCCTTTTTTTTGAAGGCTGTGTAATTACAGAAGGCTTTTCCCCTCCTTCTCCCTCCTGCTTTGAGCCCACATTAGTAATGACCCCTTCACTGCTTCAAAAACCACTAATAGTCTTCAGCAGAGGCAAGAAAAATGAACAGGATAAATTGGAATCCACAGTCAGTAATTTGCATCATATGAGGCTGCTTTGGCCACTCACACACATTCCTGGCCATCAATCCTTTGCTGTCAGGTGCTGCACTCTGCCACCATGATAAATTCTCCTCCTAACATTCTGATTCTTCCAAACAATGTAATTGTCCTCTATTCTCCTCTTGGTAATGGAGATAATGAATGACTGCACAAACAAGAAGGATTGCTCATCACAGACACAGGGGTGGCTTTAAACTGAAAAGCCTTGAGTACGAATTTTAATTGACTGAAAATCAGTGCTGGGGGAAAAGATGGGAGAAATAGTCTATATTTTCTGCAAGCTTATTTCTTTTCATTGGGAGAGATAGGCTGCTCTCTCCTGAGGACATATCTTCTGAAAATATTCAGTACACAGAAGTACATGACATAGCTGGAGAAATGTATAAAATATGGTTCCGTACCAGTATTATCTTAATAGTATTCTAAAAATTTGACAAAATTACATTACTAGGAAACTATTAAAACTTAAGTAGGTTCCCTTCTGTTAAAAATATATTATACTAAACAGGGATTTTTTTTAATTAAAATAAAATGCTGTGAGAAGTGGAAGCAAAATAGGTCTCTGTCCAAAATATATAAGGAGACTGACAGCACAAGCCTATGTGTGTCTACTCAGAAGTAAATCCCATTGTGTTCAATGGGGCTTACCTTCAGGAAAGTGTGCATAGATTGCAGCCTCAGCCAATTTAACTGCAATTACTTATGAGTAAATCTGTTTATAATCATTGTAGCCATACATCTGAATATCAAAGTCAGCATGTTACTCCTGATGTCAGGTAGGAAGCTGTGCTGAACTGATATATATGTACTTGGAAATGAGCACACACCAGGTTTGTAATTTTGCATCTTAAAAGTCAGTGGGAAAACTGCTCAAACCAAACTGGGTCAGGTGATACTGTTTGATACAGTACAATGAATATTGCACCCTAGATCAATGCATAAATAAAGATGGGCAAATTAAAGAAGCCCTAATAAAGAGGGAGGAACAAAATAGCAACTACCTAAATGGGTTGCATTTGTGGGTGGGTGTTTTTAATCCCTTTTCTTAAATCTGTTGTGCTATGGGTCTTTAGACATGAAGAGGACTGTTTATCTGAAAGTGCTCTGGCAGGCCGCCACCATATTTCTAAAATTAAAGAAAGGATTTGAAAACAATCAGCATTTTGAACAGTTCAAGCTACAGCAATATGTTTCAGATTAATTTACAAATATATGTGTATATTAAGACTTAACTCCAGAGCTAGAAAATTCCCACTAGTTAGTTTATCACATGCTTTCTTACACTTTATTAGAACAGACATCAGACTGAAATAATAAACATGGGAGGCCACCATTCTTCTTTGATCTAAGTTACTGAATGTCTAACTGGCTCAGATTTAAAATAAACTCTAGTATATTTACACTTGGAAACTGGAAGGAGTCCACAAGGCATAATTTGTTGTCACTTCTCATGTTGTCTAACTAAAACCGTTTAGTCTGCGCATTATTAGGTGCTGGGCAATGCTCACCCAGTCACCCATACACTGGCCAAATATTCATGTGTAAATAATACTGTACATAGTATTATGTACGTTAAGCAATAATGATAGATCACTTCATTAGAATGGAATCAGGCAAGAGTGAATTTAAAGGCACAGGGCACAGCTCTATAGGCTTCCCAAACCAGTATAAAGCAATAGCAGTCAAGTGGCATTAAAGTTCATAGATATGGTGTAGGCCTCAGGTCTCTAAATTATTCAGCCAAAGGGCCACATCAAATATCTGGCACAATGTCGAGGACTGGGGAAAAAATTAAATACTATAAAATTTAAATAAATACATTAGAGATGGAACTTGAATGAATGAATGAATTCAAATGTCCAGGATTTCGCCAAGCACCAACATAGCCCAAGAAATAAAGCACACACTTAAATGAACCCCCATTACCCCACTCCACAAGCACAACTCTGGTTGTATTTGGTCAACTGGGCCAGAGACTCTCAGGGGATCAGAGGCTGGGGCTGGATAGAGGCAATCTGGGGGCTGTATCTGGCCCCCAGGCCAGGGTTTGGAGACCCCTGGTGTAGGCAAATCACTTCATGTGAATAAAATAATCATTATTCAGCTATGCTTATACATTTTAATCGACTCAAAATGAGAAAGTCTCTCTTTTAACTTTAAAGGACAGATTTTCAGAGGCAAACCCACACACACACACATGCACACACAATATCTTATCCACATGGATTTGTGATCAAGACATGCAAAGAAGGCATCAGCTTCTCCAAGCCTGCCAGTGTCTCCGAGAAGCTACTCTTCGCCTTATTAGAAAGAGCAACTTGTTTGAGAGGTGCTTCCATGGCAGAGGAAAGCAAGCAGAATTTGGACTGAGCTAGCAATGAGTCACCTTGCCTTGTCTCTCTCCCCTCAGCAGTAGCCCTGCCTGAGAGACGCAATGAAGCAGGAACACAAGAAATGCTACTGCTGGGAATTACCACAGGGGAAGAGGATCTTTTTCGTCCCTCCCAACAATAGCAAAGCCATTTGGGGTGGGGGCTCCTCACACGACCTGGTGTCCCCAACCCAACCCACAACTTGGTTTCATAAAGCGTAAAGTCAGTGTGCTTCTTTGGCAGAAAATAAACCACTAGTTGTCAACAAGCGGATCGACAACTCTGCACCATGCAACAGAAAACAGAAAACTACTGCCCTAAAGCTGGGCACCTGGAACGTTAGGACAATGACACCTGGCTTCTCTGATGACCTGCAAGAAATAGACGACGCACGCAAAACAGCTGTCATCGACATGGAGCTGAGCAGACTGCAGATGGACATCGTCGCCCTTCAAGAGACAAGGCTGCCAGATTCCGGATCTGTCAAGGAGAGAAATTTCTCATTTTTCTGGCAGGGAAAACCACCAAACGAAACCAGGGAACATGGCGTTGGCTTTGCGGTCAGAAATACCCTGCTGAAATCCATCATCCCACCTACTGTGGGAAGTGAAAGAATTTTGTCCCTGCAGCTCCAGTCATCAGCAGGACCTATCACTCTCATCAGTGCTTATGCACCGAGTCTGTCGTCTCCAGCAGAAGCCAAAGACAAATTCTATGATGACCTGGCCACCACTGTCAAGAAAATCCCTGTAAAAGAGCCATTGTTCATCCTCGGCGATTTCAATGCTAGAGTTGGTGCTGATAACAGTTCATGGCCCACTTGCTTAGGTCAGTTTGGCACTGGGAGGATGAACGAAAATGGCCAACGCCTGCTAGAGTTTTGCTGTCATCACGGTCTCTGTGTCAGCAACACATTTTTCAACACAAAGCCCCAACATAGAGTCTCTTGGAGACATCCAAGATCAAAGCACTGGCACCAGCTCGACCTGATCCTCACCAGACGCTCCAGCCTTCCCAGCATCAAGATCACACGCAGTTATCATGGTGCTGCCTGCGACACTGACCACTCCCTGGTGTGCAGCAGAGTGAAACTGCAAACAAAGCGGCTGTATCACACGAAAAAGGAAGGAAGACCTCGCATTGATACCAGCAAGACCCGGGATCAGAGAAAAGTGGAGGAATTTGCACAAGCGCTTGAGGAATCTCTTCCAGGCCCGGCCGATGCAAACGCATCCAACAGATGGGAACATTTCAAGAATACCGTTTACAACACCGCCTTGTCCATATTCGGCAAGAAGACCAACAAGGCGGCAGACTGGTTTGAAGCCCACTCTGAGGAGTTGACACCAGTCATTGAGGAAAAGAGGAGAGCTCAAGCAGCATACAAGGCCTGTCCCAGTGAGCGCAACCTGCAGGTCCTCCGAACTGCTCGCAGCAAAGTCCAACAGACTGCCAGGAGATGTGCTAACGACTACTGGCTCCAGCTCTGTTCCGAGATACAGATAGCAGCTGACACGGGCAACATCAAGGGGATGTATGATGGTATCAAGCAGGCCCTAGGTCCAACACAGAGGAAAATTGCCCCTCTGAAGTCTGCCACAGGCGAGGTCATCCAGGATCGGGCGCAGCAGATGGAACGCTGGGTGCAGCACTACTCTGAGCTATATTCCAGAGAAAATGTAGTCACCGAAGAAGCACTGAACAACATTGAGTGCCTGCCTGTGCTGGAAGAGCTTGACAGTGAACCAACCCTAGAAGAACTTCACGTGGCCCTGGACTCCCTTGCCTTTGGCAAGGCACCTGGAAAAGACAGTATCCCTGCTGAAGTCCTAAAATGCTGCAAAGAGATCATCATCACTGAGCTGCATGAAATCCTTTGTCTCTGCTGGAGAGAAGGTGGAGTACATCAAGACATGAAGGATGCAAACATCATCACGCTGTACAAGAACAAAGGTGACAGGGATGACTGCAACAACTACCGCGGCATCTCTCTCCTTAGCGTTGTAGGAAAGCTGTTTGCCCGAGTTGTACTAAAGAGGCTCCAGGTACTTGCAGAGAGCGTCTATCCAGAATTGCAGTGTGGATTCCACTGATATGGTATTCTCCCTTAGACAACTGCAGGAGAAATGCAGGGAACAACGACAGCCACTCTTTATAGCCTTCATAGATCTCACAAAGGCTTTCGACCTGGTCAGCAGAGACGGCCTCTTCAAGATTCTCCCCAAGATTGGATGTCCACCCAGGCTCCTCAGCATCATCAGATCTTTCCACAAGGACATGAAAGGCACTGTTGTCTTCGATGGCTCCACATCAGACCCTTTTGACATCCGAAGCGGAGTGAAGCAGGGCTGTGTTCTTGCACCAACCTTGTTTGGGATTTTCTTCGCTGTCCTGCTGAAGCAGGCCTTTGGAACTGCAACAGAAGGCATCTATCTCCGGACCAGATCAGACGGAAAGCTCTTCAACCTCTCCAGACTGAGAGCAAAATCCAAAGTCCAGCTGAAATGTCTGCGTGACTTCCTCTTTGCCGACGATGCAGCTGTCACTACCCACTCTGCCAAAGATCTCCAGCAGCTCATGGATCGTTTTAGCAAGGCCTGCCAAGATTTTGGACTGACAATCAGCCTGAAGAAAACACAGGTCATGGTTCAGGATGTGGACTCACCTCCCTGCATTACAATCTCTGAGCATGAACTGGAGGTTGTCCATGACTTTGTGTACCTTGGCTCAACGATCTCCGACACTCATTCTCTCGATACCGAGCTAAATAAGCGCATCGGTAAAGCAGCTACCACGTTTTCCAGACTCACAAAGAGAGTCTGGGCCAACAAGAAGCTGACGGAACATACCAAGATCCGGGTCTACAGAGCTTGCGTCCTGAGTACACTTCTGTACTGCAGCGAGTCATGGACTCTTCGCTCACAACAGGAGAGGAAACTGAGCGCTTTCCACATGCGCTGCCTCCGACACATCCTCAGCATCACCTGGCAGGACAAAGTTCCAAACAACACAGTCCTGGAACGTGCTGGAATCCCTAGCATGTATGCACTGCTGAAACAGAGACGCCTGCGTTGGCTCGGTCATGTTGTGAGAATGGATGATGGCCGGATCCCAAAGGATCTCCTCTATGGAGAACTCGTGCAAGGAAAGCGCCCTACAGGTAGACTACAGCTGCGATACAAGGACATCTGCAAGAGGGATCTGAAGGCCTTAGGGATGGACCTCAACAAGTGGGAAACCCTGGCCTCTGAGCGGCCCGCTTGGAGGCAGGCTGTGCAGCATGGCCTTTCCCAGTTTGAAGAGACACTTTGCCAACAGTCTGAGGCTAAGAGGCAAAGAAGGAAGGCCCATAGCCAGGGAGACAGACCAGGGACAGACTGCACTTGCTCCCGGTGTGGAAGGGATTGTCACTCCCGGATTGGCCTTTTCAGCCACACTAGACGCTGTGCCAGAACCACCTTTCAGAGCGCGATACCATAGTCTTTCGAGACTGAAGGTTGCCAATACAGTACATTACAGTGTGCAGGCAAACTATGCAACTACTCCTGACCAGGGTTCCTGTTAAGCTGCACGGCCAGGCAGCCATGCAGCTTGAAGCCGAGTTCCACCCAGCATGAAGCTCGGCAAACCAGAAGACACAGTTGTGATGCGATGCAGCTAACGAAGGGAATCCAGGTAAGGCCACGTAGCCCCTGACACTTGGGCATCAGTGTTACAAGTGGGCAAAAGAAGTTCTGTTTTTCACTGAGTGACGTTCTTGTTGAAAGTGAATTACTTTCTTCCTTTTTAAGTGTATGGCAGTTATTCATCCATTGTTTCCAGAGACACCGGTGGGCAAGGTCAGAACCTGCCTCTGCCTTAACACCAGGGATAGGAAAACCCAGCGCGGTGTGACTCGACTCAAGTCTAGAGTCTCCGCCCCCCACGACTTGACTTGAAAATGAGTCATAATGGGGGCACTTTCCGAGTCTTCAAGTCACCTCTTTGCGACTCAATAGGACTCAAGTCGAGTCCCCCCACCCCTTTAAAAAGCCCCTTGAAGGTCCATGGAGGGAAGCAGGGCTGCTGCCGGTATGTGTGTGCGTCAGAGTTCACTTTAAACACTCCCCTGCCATCCCTGCCCATCTGTAAACAAGGTGGGAAGGGTGGGAGGGACCGCAAGAGAGCAGAGACAGAAGTGGCAAGAGGGAAGAGGGTCACACGCAGCGTCTGCGAAGCTTACCAGTATGACCTGATACTTGGCAGCTCTACTCAGAAGTAGTCCCACTGCAGCTGGTCATTCAATGAGGTTCCCTCCCTCCAAGTAACAAAGGAGCGCCTCACAGCAGCCATGCGGTGAAAAGCGTGATCACTATGAACTGCCTCCCCCTGACTTCCCTGCCTCCTCCCCCTCCTTGGGGTTCTGCAGCCCATCATAAGGAAACGAACACCCTTGGCTCCTCCTTCTGCCCTCCCTCAGCCAAAGAAAATACCAGACTGCCCATCCTTCATTCAATGATCACTGAAGGAGAAGAGAGCCCACTCCCCCTCCTGGCCTCTGCAAAACTAAACATTATCCCTTCCCTGCCTCCTGGTTGGGACTTCCCTGATGCTCGCCTAGTCTGGATGACGGCCCCGTGAGGTTTTTCACGCAGCGAAAACAATGAGCAAGTACACCCAGCACAATGTGCTGGACAGACTCAAGTCTGTGTGCATGGGGATGAGTGCCAAGTCAAGAGGCCCTTGACGCAGGAGTTCTTCTGAGTCTTCTAAGCGCATGACTCACGAGTCCACAAGTCAGCGCAAAACACACATTGTTGCTACTCGAGTCCAAGTCACGTGATTCGAGTTCCCAACCCTGCTTAACTCTGGGACTGCTGATGTCAGATCAAGAAGTGGGTTTTGCACCCACCAATCCTCTTTTGGTTTGGTGGAAACAAAATTCCCCTAGTGACTCTGGTGGACTACGGTCACAGGCAAGTGTAGATTTTGCATCCACTCCAATGGATGATGGTCTGTAACAGAAATGAACTGGTTCTATTCACCACCTGAACATGTCCCTCACTGCAGTCTCTTCTCCCTTTCTCTTCTTAGGTCAATGACTCTCACTAATGGTTGGCAACCTTCAGTCTCGAAAGACTATGGTATAAGCCTACAGCACCTGGTATTCCCAAGCGGTCTCCCATCCAAGTACTAACCAGGCCTGACCCTGCTTAGCTTCCAAGATCAGACAAGATCAGGAATGTGCAGGGTAACAGTTGACTCTCACTGTTGAGTTTTATAAAGAAGAAAACGAGTTTTATGGAACAAAGTATATGGGTTACAGTTCTGTTGGAGGCCTTTTCTTCCATTGCCATGTGATGTTGGCAGCAGGGATTACAAATAAACGACAGAGTTGTGCAGGCAAACAGCGCTTTCCAGTGTGACCGGAAAGAATTCTTTGTATACGTACTCTGCTTATTTGCTCCTCCTTAATTCTCCTGGCTGAGCTCAAGAAGCTGCAGGGGGAAGGAAATTGTGATCACATCAAAGCCATCAAGGGAAGTGAGCAGGAAAGTCTTGCCACTCTAGACTACTACCGTGGCCTACTATGGTGAGGTTGTCTTTAGACTTAGTTTGTATCGCAATCCACAGGCACAGGTTATACTACACCTCCTCCCTATCAGTGATGGACACTTAGGGTGCAATCCTTACTCCTTATGTCAGTGCTTTCCAGTGCTTTCCAGCACTGACATAAGGGCGACGCAGCTCCGAGGTAGGAGAACAAACATTCCCTTGCTTTGAGGAGGCCTCCGTGAGTGACACCCATCTGCAGGATGCAGCGCATGTCCTATTGGCACTGCTATAGAAAATACCAGTGCTGGAAAGCACTGACGTAAGGGGTTAGGATTGCACCCTTAGTTAGTTTATATAGAATCCCCTCAGGAACTTTGAAAGTACAAAGGAAGGTACTTTTTTATCCTACAGTATATGACCAGTAATCTCCATAGTATGTCTTACATAGGCAATTTTTTAAAACCTGCACTTATCCTGTATTTGAATCAAATAATCCTGAAAACAGAGTCATGCATAGTTGCCCTATTTAAGTCTATTTTAAGGTAGGGGTGTGTGAGTTTGTGAATGTGTACATGAAATTCCAGATGGGATTGGTTTATTTGGTTACAGAAAACCCAAAATTCAGAGGGAGGCACAGAAGAGAGCATATTATCAAAGCAAAGGGGTCTAAGTATTCGTTTCTTTTGGAAGGTTTTGAATCGAAAACATTTTGATTTGCACTTTCCAAATTGGAATCCCTCCCGTTAAAAATAATAACAATAAAAAGTGTTAGTGCTGTTCTTTATGGACGTGGTGACAGAGGTAGCAGCAGGCAGAGAGATGCTGGTGATCATTGTAGCATACACATTTATGACCTCTAGATTTGAATATTTCGCTCCGCTGGTGTCGTGAGTGTGCTAAAAGGTGCAAAATGGTTGCATCTCTTCTAGGCAAAACAAATTGCTATAAATGCCTCACAAACACTTTTCTGCTTTTGTTGGGTCATCTAAAAGACTGATACCTTCTCGCCAGCTCCCCCAAGTTTCTCTCAATGGGCCTGGCTACAATTTCTATTGTTGTACAGTCATGTGCTCATGCATCAACCCATTCACTGAAACAATGAAAGATTTGGGACCAAGTCCAAAGGGGTTTCCAGATGGGAAACGAATGCTAATTCAGTTCACTGTATTTACAAATAAAAGCAAAACTGAGATGCTTTATGTCTTTCCCACAGCACAAGTTCTCCTCTCCTGCTTTCACAAACACAGACAAATCTTAACTCTAATCAAGCATTTGCTCCTACCTGCTGGGAAGAAAGAGAGATGTTATTGTTATGACTTTGTTAATTACTTGGGAGGTGTCAGACACTGTGGTGAAGAGCAGTGGTATAATCAGAACTTGGATAGACATCCAGGAATAGATAGCCAGAGGGAGCACTGGATCACTGCTGATGCAACAGGAACACTAAATCCTCATTTGTATTGTTGTGGGATGAACCTCCAGCATTGCTCTACCCTAATACAGCTCTACTGGAGATACAGTGCAGGCATTTTATGACTGCCTATTCAGTCTCCTCAGAACTGCTGGGAAATTTTTCCTCTGTAAAGAACACTGCTCTCAGAATCTTTGGAGCTAACTGCTTAAGTCTGCAGCAAAGACAGACACTCATTGGCTCTGATGCATGCTTAGCTAACATCCAGACTGGCTGTAAATAATGTGGCCTATTGGAACTATCTTAGAAGGGCATTCCAAAACTTCTGCTGGTCCAGATTACTTACTAGAGTTGGCTGGGTGCAAACAGCATGGATCACTCCTAGTATATTGTCTTATATCACCTTCCAGATAGGTTTGTGTGGACAAGATGCCAGGTTTAATCCCTGGCATTTTCATACTGTGCCGTGATGACTTTTAAGCCCTAAACTGACCAGGATATTAAATAAGGCCTCATCTCCTGTATGTACTTTTGTCTAGGATCATCAAAGGATAGTCTGTCCTGAGTGGGGAGCTATAAGGAATAGGGCCTTGTTGCAGTTAGAAGTCTTTTTGTGAAATCTGCTTTGCCAGGAGACCCACCAAACACATTCTTTAGTGTAGTGGTTTCCAAACTTTTTAGTACTGGGACCTACTTTTTTAAATGACACTCTGTCGGGACCCACCTAGGTTTACCGGACTTTTAAAAAAGGAGATCTAGAAAGAAATAATATTTTATGTATTTCTCTATTTATAATAATAACCAGAAAAAAGATCCTCAAACATTTATCTCCCTATATTTACACATGCTTGCAAACTGCAGGAGCTGAGCTCTTTGCCGGGTAATTAGCAGCTACGTTATCTGATTTCTGATTAGCCTCAATTGCTTGAGGCAATTAGTTATCTGATCTTTCCATTACTCTTTGGCGCCCACCAAAAATTAGGTCCTGACCCACAGTTTGGGAACCCCTGCTTTAGTGACATTCACAAAACTGTTGAAAATCTCCTTTTAAAGGCAAGCCTTAGAGGCCCTTGGCATGTTTCAGCAATGTTGCCACTGTGCTTTTATCTAAATTAGGAGCAATATGTGCTATTGGTTATTGGTCTTTGCATTTTTAAAGTCACCTAAGGCAGTGGTTCCCAGGGAACAACAGCGAACTCACAGGGGTGTTGGCTCTCCCACGCACTGCCATCTTGGCCAAACTGAGATCATGTGATATTTTGCACATTTTCACTAAATATCATGCAGTCTCCAGGGAGTGTTGGTGGCTGTCTTATCTTGTCCTTGCACAGCGCTGGCACAACAGGGCACCATGAAAGAATTCCTTTGACACTAAGGGCTCCATGACCAAGATAAGTTTGGAAACCACTGCACCTTATGGGTTAAGTCCTATTTTAGGACTATAAATGCAAACGAGAAACAAATATCCATTTTCTGCAAAAGCAGAAAGTCTTACTGGTGTTCTGTCAGTTTGCTGTTGCAACTAATTAAGATTAATCCTAGGCAAAAGAGAGAGAGGGAGAGAGCATGTGGTACGATCTGTGTACACTTTCACGCCCACATTACATCCCTCCTTTGGTAATTTTGGATACTTTGCAAAAAAGTTGTTTAAAAGTCCATAATGGGTTAGATGCCAGGAGAGAGGAAATGTGTCACAACCAACAAGCCAATTGGATCAATATATCCTGCTCTAATCCAGTCACACCTAATAGACCAGTCACATGTAATTTCACCTTTCTATACATATGCACACTCAAAACAGTGTACACAAATTGAGAAACAATAATATGTTTATAATACCATAAGAGAATCAACAAACTGGGAGCAGCAATAAAAGCGAACCCTGCCATTAAAAAATTCTGAACAATTTTCTGAACAAAATCACCCCTCCCACACGCTATCACATTAACTTGGAAGAAGCCTTGCTTGGCTCCTGCTCCTTGGAAAACCCCACGAGCAACCACGCCTTGCTTGCATAGCACATTTGACTGTAAAGAAAAACTGCATTGTAGGAACTTCCTTGCCTGAAGTAAACAAAGTTGTCAGTGACACAAAACAAGGATGTCAACCATAGCTGCCCATGGCCAAGTCCAATCAAGGAGTGCATGCTAAGGAAGCAACTGGCCTCTTGTCACAAGTTCTTTGTTGCTGCCTCAGTAAGATGAAAAACAATAGTGAAAGAGGCCCTTTAAGGTGGGGATGAGCAACCAAGGCCCATTAAATCACAAAAGAAGGTTCCATGATGAGCTCACCCCACAAAAGATCCCATAAGTTTCTATGAAAAACTTTTAAAAAGCAGGATGACCAGATCCTCATGTCTCTCTGCCCTGCTGCTGCTCCATGATTCATTCAATTGACCTGCTGGGGTGCGTTAAGCCACCTCAGTTCCAGCTGCTATCCAAAAGTTACTGCTTCAAGCCAGCTCCAGAGGCTGGCAGCTACCCACTCTCTTCTCCTTTCTAAACTGCTTCCTCTACCCTTCCCCAAGCGCAACTAAAAGCTCACAGGTTGGCCAGTCAGACTTTGCAGGCCACTTTACAACATGCCCCCTTGTCCTGGGAAAGGAGCTCCAGTTCTCTTGCCTTGCTTCTCTCCTTGAGTCAGCTATAGTAACCCACGTAGTGGGACCTGACCCACAGTTTGAGAAACACTACTCTATTCTCTTGCCCCACCAGCTACTATAACAGCCATCATCAGAGCAAGAAAGATGACTCAGGTTTTTTTGAATAGTGAAAAGATGACTCAGCAACTCAAAAAGTGCCCCGTTTTCAAGTTAGAACCTGTTTTCAAGTCCAGTCACTGGGGGTGGAGACTCATGACTTGACTCAAGTCAAACTGAGCCTGGAAACAAACAGGTATTCAATGAAGCTGAAAAGGATTGCTATAATATGAGCTAACTTGCTCACCCTTGCAAACACTTAGATGGGTGTCTGAATTCAGGTATCATCCATTTGCACCACACTAATTTCCATGGGATGAGTGTCTTCATCCACATGCTGCCCCAGCTAGCAATCGCATGTAATTATACCCCAGAAAAACTGGATCAGAGCTAAACTCCTTGCTTGCATGCAGCAGTGACAAGTAATTGAACCAGAGAAACAGTATGTCAACCTGATTATCTTGTGACTGGGAATACATTTCCTCTCTTGTCTTCAGCATTGAGAGCTGAGGCATTGCAAGAACTTCAGTAGCCCTTAGTGATGTCATTATGTAGCCAAATCTCATTGGCTGTTTGGCACTATCGACTCATCAGTTTCACTGTGTGATCCCTGACCAACCAGAATCACACAATGAAGAAGAAAGAAGCCTTATAAATGGTGCTGAGGTGGCAGTATATGGTTGTGAATAGATGCAAAAAAACCCACCCACTTAAGGGCCCAATCCTATCCAATTTTCCAGCACTGGTGGAGCCGCAATGCAGCCCCAAGGTAAGGGAACATACCTCAAGGAGGCCTCTGTGACTGCTGCCCCACCACAAGATGCAGTGCATGCCCCTTTGGCACAGTTGCACTGTTGCTGGAAAACTGGATAGGATTGGGCCCTAAGACTCCTAAGGTAGGGTATTTTTTTCCCCCGTGTGGATTTCAGCACCCCTCAAAAGCCCACTTTTTTTGCCTCAAAAATCTTCAAGTGCAAAAATTTGGTGCAACACTAATTAAGATACCAGGTAAACACATCCAAAAGATAATTTGATGTGTTAAGGAAATTCTATAAACAACAGAGATTCACCTATGACATACGGCTGTTTTGAGACACAATTGCTAGGAAGATGACCAGCTGTGTGTATTGAAAGGCAAGTGCTGGTAAAGCACATTGGAGGAGAGACTGGATGTACAACAGAAGCGAAGGATAATTAATAAAGTAATAACGTGTAACAAAGCTGTGAAAAAGATTATCACCACATCTGACGGAGGGGGTGGATGGGGAATCAAGTTTGCAAGTCTTAAGAATAGTGCAAACAATTTTATGCTTTTGTTAGAGACTTTTTCTACACTTTTTAAAAATTGATATTTTAGAAACCTGGCTCTATATGTGGTTATCAATCAACCCTAGATTGTTTTACAAAGTTTTGTCCCCTAAATAAATCTGCCAAAATATCTCCCACGCCTCCCTTTTAGAACAACTGTGGGCATTCATAAAATTTGCCTCTTCAGAAATCAAGTGGAACATACTTTGTAAAGACCTTATTAAAAATTAAAAAGAAGGGGGGGAAAAATGCTCCAGAGTCCAATTTGATTAGAAACACACCATAGCTTTATACAAGGGATGTAGATTTTATGGTGGGCCGCTGTGAGATACAGGAAGCTGGACTAGATGGGCCTATGGCCTGATCCAGTGGGGCTGTTCTTATGTTCTAATTTGCAATTTAAAATTTTAAAATTTATTAGTGAATAGACTGGGTTCTTTTCTGCCTTCAACACAACAACTTATTCTTAATATTAAATCTGTCAGTGGTCTTACCCCTGCCTGCAACATTCATCCCAGTAACTCTTTAACATCTGCCTGAAGATTTTCCACTCCCTTAAATGACTATCAGCCCAATCTTAACCTCACTGGAAGGCCACAATGCCCAGCGCTTTATCCTGTGCAGGTTAGGAAGCGCTGGCCCAGCTGACTCCTGAGTAGGCACCAACTCTGGATTGTGCAATCTCTGGATTGTGCTCTAAATCCATTTTCCCTGGTTTTTCATTATGTCTAAAGTCCCTTCCAGAACATTTACATGATGCCCCTTTCATCTCTTTGATACCTTCTGCAAACCCAGGTTTTGCTGTGATCCCTCACACATTCCTTGCTGAAACGGAACTGAAGCCAAAGCACCCATAAGCATATTTGCTGACATGCACCAATTGTAACCCTCACTTTTACTTCACATCCTTCCTCTCCCTTTGTCATAATCGGCAGGGAATGTCCAGATTACTGCTATGTGCTCTATGTGATCATGTCCTTGACAACAACAACAACAACAACAACAACAACAACAACAACAACAACAACAGGTATTTATATACCGCCTTTCTTGGTCTTTATTCAAGACTTTATTCAAGGCGGTTTACATAGGCAGGCTTTTATTTAAATCCCTTATTAAGTAGGGATTTTTACAATTTGAAAGAAGGTTATCTCTTTCAAGAACCACTACATTCAAGGTGTTTCGTTCCGATCTGGCTTCACATCCTGGCCTCCATCCTCCCATGCTCAGAGCAGATGGAATGGCTCGGCTCAGCTTGTCAGCTGCTTCAAGGTCGCACGGTGCTGGTGGCCTCGAACTGGCGAACTTGTGGATGTTATCTTCAGGCAGACGGAGGCTCTCCCCTCTAGACCAGACCTCCTGCCCAATGGCTCAGAAGCTTCTATTGGTGCAGAATACTGCAGCATCCCTCTTCTCTGGGGTAATGGGTGCACATTTCATTTGACTCACACCATCTACACTAGTTGCCAATTTGCTTCTGGGCCCAAGTCAAGGTTCTGATTTAAAAAAAAAAAATCTTTAAAGCCTCGAAAAGCCTAGACCCTCATACCTTAAGGGTGTGGCGTAGCCAGAGGGGGGTGGCACTTTAAGTACTGCAGCTGTGCCCAGAATGGCTCCTATGGCAAATGGGAGGGGCCGCATATATGCACATTGTGCACCTGCAATACCTAAAGCTCCAAACTTCTCTGGTGACACTATTGCCTTAAGGAACATCTCTTCCATATGAGTCCCCTCACTAACTGAGACTAGTCAACAGGTCTTACTATCTGTGCCATCTTCGTAGCAATTGTGAATGGTAAAGTCAGAAATCACAACTTTACATCAATTGTGGAAATAACAAATTTGATTTTTTTAAAATAGGTGTAGGCACACCTGTACTGTCAGGTTTTTGGTTGTTTCCTTTGCGTATTTATGTTATTAATACTGCATTAGTTTATACTATAGCTTTTTTTGAGGTGGTTATTGTAAACCATTTCGAACTTGCAAATTTCTGCTACACTGTTTAATACAGGTTCTTACATACTTATCTTTACATAAGTTCTTACATACATGGCAATTTTGGCATCCTGGTAGCATTCAGTTCTAAAGGCATGCCCACACAAAAAAAGTTTTTATAAAGGGAATTCTTTCTCCAGGTGTTAATATTCCAATAACATCAGAGGGGACAAATATTTGGCTGGTTCAACCAGCAACCTATGGTGTAGTGTGTAATTAGTCTGTGGAACTCTTTGCCACAAGAAGTAGTGATGGCATCTTGCCTAGATGCCTTTAAGAGGGGATTGGACAAATTGCTGGAGGAAAAGTTCATTATGGGTTACAAGTCATAGTAGGTAAATGCAAGCTCTTGGTTTGAGAGGCAGGCTGCCTCTGATTGCCAGATGCAGGGGAGGGCACCAGGACACAAGTTGTGTCTGTTGTCTTGTGTGCTCCCTGAAGCATTTGGTGGATCACTGTGAAATACAGGAAGGTGCACTAGATGGGCTTTTGACCTGATCCAGTGGGCTCTTCTTAGGTTCTTAGGTTCTTATGATAACAGTACACTTAATCTGCAATCTATAAATAAATACTGTAATAAAATACAGTATATTATACACATGGCAAATAAAAAGTTAAAATATTTATAGTTTATTCTACTTTTTTTTAGAATCTTTGGTACAAATTTTCAGACACCAGGGTATGAAAAGAATTCAAACATAGTAATATTTCATGAAATTTGTCCAAATTTTGTCATAATTATTCACACTGATTAATACTGTATTCTGTGAGTGATCACACTGATTTTTGAGAGGCAAATATATATTATTCATGAACTTTAAAAAAAGAAAAACAAGTATATTAGAAGTTAGGATTTGCATACATGTCTGAAAGTAGTTTTAATTTTCATTTTGGGTTGATTGCAACAATTATACTTGGAGGATCAGTTTTATCCAATATTATGCTTATAGAAGCAAAATAAATATGCTACAACAACAACAACAAAACACACTGAACATGCATCCAAAAGACCCATTCATACCCTAAATATTTAAAGCCACAGCCCTCAGCAAATATTTCAACACATTCAGTAGTAGTTTGGGATGAAATGTTAACAGTTAGGCTCATTAAATCTTTTAATTTGCATGGTGAAATTTTGTAATTTACCATTTGGTAACCACAAGTAACTGCTTGTTTCCTTGGCCCATTAGACTGAGTGCAAGAGAAAGGAAAAGACTGCAGCTCTAAGAGATGGTGCAGGGTTACACATTCAATTTTCTATACCACCAAAAAACTAGATTTGACTCTTGTCATCACAACACAAAGACTTTATATCAAAAGCAAATTCTGTATATTTAAGGGTTTTTATATGACAAGTACAAAAAGTTAAAAGTTAAAAGGCCCATAATGGACACAGCAATCCATTTGGATCTCTCCATTACTCTTATTACATGCAGAAGTGTTGCAAGCATTAGAGCAAGGGTGCTTGCAAAAGGATATTCTCCTATTTGAATGCTTGCAAAGTAAACTGAGCTGAGAAGAAACAAGCAGGCCTGTGTTTGCCTCAGTCCTACATTGCATCTTCCTTCCATTACTAGCCAAGCACTTACCAAAAGCCATTGGTAAGTGGCTTGCATTGCATTGCATTGCATCTTCCTTCCAAGATGCATTGCATTGCATCTTCCTTCCATTACTTCAATAGCCAAGCACTTACCAAAAGCCAGCAGTTACCGGGGAAATCTGGCAGAAGTGAACACAGTGGTTCTCACACATTTAGCACTGGGACCCACTTTTTAGAATGAGAATCAATCAGGACCCACCAGAAATGATGTCATGACCAGAAGTGACATCATGAAGCAGGAAAATTTTTTAACAATCCTAGGCTGCAATCCTACCCACACTTACCCAAGGGTAAGTCCCATTGACTATCATTGTTAAAAGAATATACATAGTAGCTTGTTAAAAGTACAGGTCTGTAACATTTCCCCAAATGCAGTCACATACCATGTGACATACCATCACATACCATCAAGTCTAATAGAGTAAAAATAAAATATTGCAATGAAGGGGGGTCCACCTGAAATTGGGTCGTGACCCACCTAGTTGGTCCCGACCCACAGTTTGAGAAACACTGCAATAGAACATCCTATCCTAGGCAGGACTGGATAGGTAGTCCCGTCCAGGTGGAAAGGGATGTTGCACCAGGAAAAATCAGTTTTAAAAATCTTTTTAAAATAGGGAGGGGGTTGTGGAAGCTCTTTTCAAAGCTTCATTTGGCAGCAGGCCTGTAAGAAAATGCCATTTCTGGAAACAGAGCTGCGAGCTCTCCCAGAAAAGACTTTTCATTGAATACAATAATTAATTTAAACAAATCAGTGACAGAAATTGCCCATTGTACATGTGAGGTTACCTAGTCAAAAAAAAAAAAAAATCCCATTAAATGTTCTCCAATCTGAGCCTACACCTAAAATTCATGTTGTGGCTTCATTATATTACATTTGCATTCCACCCTTTCTCCGAAGAGGGCAGGACAACATTTTAGCCTCCCAGCCACAATCCTATAAAGAAGATTAAGTGACAGTGATAGAGGAGGCTGGCTGGTTGGCAACCTTCAGTCTCGAAAGACTATGGTATAAGCCTACAGCATCTGGTATTCCCAGGTGGTCTCCCATCCAAGTACTAACCAGGCCTAACCATGCTTAGCTTCCAAGAACAGACAACATCACGCATGTGCAGGGTAACACAACTACAGAAGTATTTCAAGTTTGCAAAATCTGAATTAGCCAAATGTTTTCGATGTCTTTGTTACTACTTATATTAAGGGGGGGGTCATACTCTAAGGCAGTGGTTCCCAAACTGGTGGGTCACAGGCCACCAGCAAGGGAAGTAGTCCTCTCTAGCCCCTTGAGAAGCAAGATGGAGCAACGGCAGCGATGCAATCCCTGTGATTTCACCACTGCTGGGATCAGAAGGGGAGGTTACTTACACACATCAGTGCCAGCCTCTGGGGGGATAAGGGAAGCCCCACAGATTCCTCCGTAGGGCTCCCCAAGCCTCCAAGTGAGTAAAAATGATTGGAAACCACTTCCGGTTTCATGATTGAAAACTAGAAGTGGTTTCCAATTCTTACTTTTACTCAGTTGGGAGAGTAAAATTCTTATTTTTACTCAGTTTACTCCTCCGTAGGAGTTTGGAAACCACTGCTCTTAAGGTCATAGTAATTGCCTCTTGTGCTCTGTTCCTCACAATTGTTGTTTATAGTAACAACCAGCATTCTGCTTCTATGTTAGGCTGACTAGTCATGATCTCACTAAGTATTATCTGCCATATTCTTTTTGCCAGTCAGGAACAGATGAACCAAATAAGACCTAGTTATTCTTAATTGATGCCCTATTTCTACATACAAGAAATTAAAACAGGACAACCATCAACCACACAGGGCTTAATTCACGCAAGGACTCAGCCCTCCATACCAATTCAGATATATATTTTTTTCAAAAAAACTTGTCTTATGAGTAAATAGTCGGTTCTCACAATATGAGACAAGGTCGCAGTGAAGTCAAGCAGTTAAACCAGATCAGTTGTCAGGCAGAACTCTTTCTTAGATATTAAAATTAACCGTAAATACATTTGTTAATACAGTTTTCAATTTTACCTACAAAAAGAATGATATAATGAATAAATAAACGCAAATAGGAAAAGCAAATGAAAATGGATTTAAACAATACCTTCCAAAAACGTCCTGCTTCCTGACTCAGGTAAATCACTACACTGGGAAAGTCCCAATCTTCTCTTCTTGGTAACAGCCTTTAAAAAAAAAATAAAACCAAAACAAAACAAAACAAAAAAAACCCTCTCTGAACTGCCAGGAAAAAAACAGCTCATTTTCAAGACAATCCACCCCTTATTTTGCTCTTCCTTTTACGTGACCGATGTGTGGTTGATATGCCCTTTCGTCCTCCTCCAATCCTAATAACAGTGCCTTTGAAATTCTGCTTTCTCCATAACCCTGCCCCAGTGAGAAAGGGGCTATATGTAAGGAATTCTGCTCAGACACCTAGACAAGATGCTACCCAATATGATCAATGGATGAGAAGTACAATTAAAAAGTTGTACTATTATTATTATTTATTTGATTTGTACTCCACCTTCCTCCCCAAAGGACACCCAAGGCAGCCATGATTATTACCACTTTTTGGGGGGTCTGCAATTTGGCATTGTATTCATTTCTAAATTGCAACACACACACACTATACTGGCGTCATTCTCAAGGGATTGAAACCGGTGGGTGAGTCACTTGCTTCTGTATTTCTCTGTTCCTCAGCGGTAAACTGGGACAAATGCTTTCTAGAATGTCCAAATTGTGCAAACACCTCCTTCCATAACAACAGGTTGCACAGGTGTGTGCAAGCTATATCTTGGCTCACCTAATCTGCTTTTGTCAACTGCAGTTATCTGCTTTGCATGTATGTCTTTAGTTCCTACTCTTTGCTTGTGGCACAGTTATGGTATGGATTGTGCTTGTACCATCAGGTCCTACTCCTGTTCACTCGCTGGTTTCATCCAGGTCCACTATGTCAGATGTCTCCATATTTTCATATGTGAAATACTGGATGACACGGTTCTGTTAAATAAGTGGTCAATGCCTGCTCTTCCATTCAAGAGGATATGCTTTCCTCATGTCGTAGTGGCTATTGCAGAATAATAGGTTTTTGCGGAAGTTTATTCCTGTTTTTCCCTGTTTTTCCTGTTTTTCCCCTGGGGGCTGGGGATAAGAATAGGCCCTCAGTTTGGCTGTACTTGTCATAAGAGGTGACTAAACAGCCACCGGGTAGATGGGACTCGTCAGCCTGGGAAGGCAGCTCATCTGAGAGAAGGAAAACTCTGATCCCAAACCTCCACTGCCTTGTGGCTATATCCAGTTATGGAAAAGGCTTCAGGAGTCAACCTCGAGGCAAAATCCGGAGCCGGAGTCCCTGAGGCAGTTCATGGCTGAACACAGTCACGTTCTGGCAACTCCTGCGATGCCGCTGGAACCAACCGTATTGGCCTCTGCCTTTCCATTGGACCATTTCAGTGACGTGGAGAGGGGGGATTTGCTGCATGGGTAACAGTCTATCCTCCATACCTACTTTACCCAGGCTTCGTGCACTGGAGAGGACACTGTTCTAGAACCACCATTCAGAGCGTGACACCATAGTCTTCCAAGACTGAAAGATGCCAACAATAATTCCTGTTTATAAAAGACTCTGCATCCAGCTTGCTTTGTTGGTTCTTTTACACTGCTGGATAACAGTTCTGAGGTGGTAACCAACAGCTTCAATGCTTATGTCAGGAGAAATAAAACTGTTATTATTTCAAAGGCCACACTTGAACTCAGCAGCTCTGCAGAGTTGTCGTGAATTTAAAAAACAACAACAAAAAACAAAACAAAACTAGGCTATAGAGCACTAGGCTGCCCCTTCAACAATAAGCTGTCTTCTCTCCAATCTACATTTGGCTTCCTGCCAGCTCCCATTTGCTTTACACCATCAATTTATATTCACTGAGATGGTGTAAAGGTTCTAGAACAGAAATTATCATCAAATTTCCCTGCCAAACATATGAGCAGTAAAAGCTGGTCTTTCAAAGGCCTGTGTGTACAATCCAAGGACACAATTCTGTAAATACTTTTCTGCCAGGCATCTCATCCAGTACTTTTTAAAGCCTCAGTCGAGTCAATGGTGCTATATATACCTGGTAATAAACGTGAACAGAGCCAGACTCCAAATGTCTTTCCTTCATCATGTGCAGTTTTTACCATTGTGCTTAAAAAAATGAAAAAAACCTCCAGATGGGTGATGCAACAGAATTAGCTAGCATTTTGGGCATCCTCCTTTTAATTTTTTTTTTTTTTGGTACATTAAATGTTTGCCAGCATTTATTATCAGTTACAAAATGTGCTGTTGCTTTACCAAACTGCGCACTAGTAAGAGGTATATTGAGAGCACTTCACAAGTTATGTATGGGGCAATAATAGCTCTCTGTCTGAGCTGAATTGGGAGGTCATTTACACGTCAATGAAAAATGCCTCTACTGTAAAGGATAAACTCATCCCCTGCCCTCAATTGTCCTTCACAGTCATTGTGTTCCCAGTGGCTCTAAGACTGGAAGTAATGTCAACCCAAAGAAAAATGGCTGGGGAGAAATGGCTTCCAGAGGTCATGTGTTGAATCTACAAGGCAGTAGTGTATTTCTGCACTTTATATAAAAGACACCAGTGTGGGTGCACTGCACTGGGGACACCCAGGTTCAATCCCCATCCAGCAAAGAAACTCACCACAGGACAGTAGTGTAGCTACAGGAGGGGTGGTAGGGTAAGTACTGCAGGCGATGCAACATCCTGTCTAAGTGACCCCTCCCACTAGCCATTGGAGCCACTCTGGACAGCAATGTGCAGGTGCACTATGCTGGTATAGCTCAACACGGGGACGGACGGACTAGAAGTCCCCGTTTAAAGTCTCTGGTAGGAGTTGCAGAGTTGCAGGAGGTTGCACATGGCCTCCCGACGACTCAGAAGAGTTCCCGGAGCTCTTAAAGAGCTCCTGGATTCATTCCGTTTATTAGAAAATGTGGGGTGTGACATCACACCTGGAAGCAATGTCACTTTCAGATGTGGTGGGGGATAACTTGGAGCTTTGCCCCTGCTCTATAGCGGCTAGCTGTGCCACTGGACCAGGGTCCAGAGTAATGAAACAAACTGAACTGTTCTGCAGTACAGTTTAGATACCGAAACACAGGTAAACATGTTTTCTGATGACATCGTTCAAAAAATTTAAGAAATAATTCCCAGATAGACTGATCTGTAAGTTGGAGAACTCATCACCAGGTCAAAATGAGGGAATTTCATTTCTGATAATGTATGGGGAACAAGGGGTTGAAAATGTGCCCCACCCTAGAGTGAGACTACACCTGGTAAACCAAACTGAAGATCTCCAAACTGGATATCTTTGAAGGTATAGGCAGGGTAGATACAGAATATGAAATTGAATTGATGAGGCCAAACAACCTAATGGTGCATAGTCCAAGCCTGGGCAGTTAGGAAAAGATGATGGAAGTAACTTGAAAGCCTGGAGACTTGTGGAATAATTGAAAAAAAAAGAGAGAAACTGATAGAAAGGGTTCATTCATCAGTGATGGTTTTAGAATCATTATGGTTGTGCCTCAATCCAAAGGAGCTTAAAAATACATAAAGAAGGAGCACTTCCCACTACCAGAAAGGGCATTTGGGGGGAAAAATGACAGGGGCAAAATATTTCTCAGTTTTCAATGGCACAGAAGGATTTTGTCAAATATCATTAGATAAAAAGAGCTCATGGTCATGCATATGCAATATGCCATATGGACGCTGCTGCTGTTTCTGCAGACGGCCATTTGGGATCCAATCCGTACCTGTGGTGTATGAGAGAACAATGTAACTTATATTTGAGGCAACTGCTGGCACTAAGACATATATACAGATGACAGCCTCATTGGGGGAGTATTATGGGAGGACATGATGAATGGCCACAGGAAGTTCTAGCAAGAGCACAAACCATGTGTAAGTGTGCATATAGAGAAAAATGTAAATTCAGACTAAAGAAAAACACATTTCTAAGATTAAATGAGCAGAGGCTTCAGATAGACCCGGGTAGCCAATACAGACATACTTGCTCACTAAAAAGACAGTGCACAGAGATTCCTAGGTATGCAGATAGACGTATAACAATTTGGCATCTGTAACAGCCAACACAGAAACAGTCTTACAGAAACATGTGCAATGTGCTGGGATTTTAATGTGGCGCACAATGATTTTTTTTTTTTAATTCCCTGTACCCTCATATTTTGATAACAGAGAACAGACCTCAAATCTCTCATATTGAAAAATAAACCAGGAGTTTTAGGAAGGCATGCTAATGTTTATGCTATGTTTTAAAACCAATTGCATATTTAGTTCCGTGTAGATTTAGCACCAGACTATACATATTAACAGCGTGATTCCAAAACGAATCATGCTGTTAACATAACGTGTTTGATTTTTCTTCCATAAATAGTAGCTGCAAGGGGGATGACTTGACCCTAACAACAGACAGGCGTACAACATGATTCTGTACATGCTTATTAAAAAGTATGGTTTCCATTGGTATATACTCCTTCATAAGCATGTACAGAACTATTACATTAATCTCTCACAAATTCCCATGGGAAAATTGCCCTGATGCCCCAGGAGCGGAGAGAACAGTTCAATTCCTCTGGGGAGAGCAGGATTCTAGTTGTTCAGCCATGCTACAGCCCTGTCTCCTCATCCACCATGGACGGCAGTCAGGGTCACAGGGGAAGCAAGCATGTGCCGCTCCCATGACCAGCTCTGAGGGAAGCGGAGGGTCAAGAGGGTGAAGGAGGTCACAAGGCAATACTGTTTACTGTGAAGGTCCACCAGAGACTCTGGTGAGTAAGAGGAGGAGGGCTGGATGCCTGCTGGAGAAGAAAGATAACTGGTCAACTAGGAGAAAGCCTAGTTAGTCAGCTGTACAAGTAAGCCCAACCTAACTCACTTGGAGGCAAGGTCAGCCTGCGGAAGCCCTTCCCTTCAGGAAGACTTTCTGCCTGACCTGCCAACCCACTAGTGGAGGACTGACTCTGCCACGGAGAACCCACCAGAGAACTGAATAAGTCACACAGTCCGCATCAGGAGGTGAACTCAACCATCCCAAAAGCAAAGAAAGAAACTGAATTCCAGGAGCGAAACTCAAACAGTTTCAGTTGCATCTGGAAGTCATCTGAGAGACTTGTACATTGTTGCTAATAACATGGCACTAAAAATACTAAATAATGAGAATGGTCAGTTTTCTAAGAAAAGGGGAAGGGAATGTAAGGACTACCTACAGTGGAAACATGAAAATGGACTTTAAAGTCATCTTCTGTAAGGATGCTAGCTGGGATATTTTTTACTACTATATTTTTTCAATGTCTACAAATGATTATTTCATAATCTTAATTAGCAATACAATGAATGTACAGTGAGCCTTTCTTATCCCCGGGTTTGGTATCCGCGGGCTCAACACAGATCCTGAGCTGGAGGGTCTCAGGGGATCTTCTGGACATGACTGAAGGTGCCTTTCAGTGGCATTCCAGAGGTCTTTTGCGGTGTGATGAAGTCATGCGCAGCCCAGACATGACTGCCTGGACATTCTTCCAGTTTGCTGAAAAACCAGAAGTGCCTTTCAGAAGCCTCCATGAGGCCTTCTGAGGAGGGTGGAGGTCGTGTCCAGCCTCCCCACGTTTCAGAAGAACTCTCAGAGGCTTTTCAAAGTTTGCAGGCAGACACCCTCCCTGCAGATTTCATTATCTGTGGAATTTGGTATCTGCGTGTGTGTGTGTGTGTGTATGTGTGTGTGTGTGTGTGTGTCCAGGAATGGATCCCCTGCAGGTGCTGAGGGGTCACTGTATATAAAATCAGTTAAATTAGGCAATTTCAACATGGTCCTTAATTTTTTCAGATGACTTTCCCTAGTAAATATACATACATAAATACAAATGCACACCTTTTTAGGTGTGCTAAAATAAGGACATTAACTTTTTCAGGGCCTTCATTTTTTCCCTGAAAATTTAAAGAATGTAAAGAATGCTGTTGTCATACCTTAAAATATTCTAATTTCCAAACACTGGAAATTGTCAATGCGTTTGACAATAACAATTAAGCCACATTTACAGTGCAATCTGTGCATATCTGCGGATAATGAAGTCCTACTGAGCAATTCTATGCTAATCTACTCAGAAGTATCCTCCAGTAATGTTAACTGAACTTACATCCAGGTAAGTGTGTATAGGATTACAACTGAAGTATGCTTTTTTGAATTTGCTTCAGGTATGCAGATATATATGCTCCCCCCCCCCCCCCCAAAAAAAAAAAAATTTCAATTCAAGGACTTTCGGCCATTGTAAAATGTGTTTGGTGCATTTTTACCATATGTAAAATTAGCATTGGCATACTTCTTCAGTTGTGTTTATCAGTCAAACGCATTAAATCAAATCCCAATTGACTTAAGGAATTAGAAAATTTTCCAGTATAACATTTTCCAGAAAAGCCACATCACTGCCTTCTTTATCAGAAAGAAGTAGTCTGCCACAAGAAAGTACAGAAGGAAGTAGCTGGACAAACACTGAACCCTATGCTGTTCTAAGTAAATCTTACATTTTGATAAAGACCTCTTGCTGTTTCCTTCCAGCTGAGATTTCAAAACATTACACCTCCTCCTGACAGTCTGATCCTAAACATGTTTACTTTGGTATAAATCCCACTGAGCTCAGAAGGATTTACTTTCTAATAACTATGGATAGGGTTGTAGTCTTGCAGTGATTGCCGCGCAATCCTAACTGGGTTTATTCAAAAGGAAGTCCTCAATTTCAGTGGGACTTATTTTCACGTAAATATGCTTAAGATGTCAGGACATCTAAGTTGCAATCCTAAGTACATTAACCTTGAAAAATCCTATAAGTGGGGCTTACTTCTGAATAGGAATGTTTTGGATTGAGCTATTAAACTGAAAAGCTGCACACAGTTATTGGATATACAAGTTACACTGGTTTCAGTGGAATTTTTTTTACACAAAGATTTAAGGATTGTAGTTTAAAGCATGCAGCTTCCTGTCAGGTAGCCTTTGTTACTCCAAAAACAAGTTCATGTGTTACATAAGACTCCAATACTATGGAGGATATTGTTCATGTTAAAATATTTATGTCGGGGGGAGGGTGGAAGGTATGGATCTTCAGACTATAGCTCAAAGCACTACAGACTTGAGAATGAGCTTACAGGGATACAAGATGGCAGTATATAAAGTATTGTCAGCTTATGAAGTTTTAATAAAACTTTTAAAAATAATTTAGGTTTAAAAATAGAATAAACTATAGATCCATGATAGACAAATTTTGTCTGATCTTAAGACTTAATCTTTTGAACCTTAAGTGAAATTACCTGCCTAAAAATATATATATATTTTTAATGGCACGTAGTAAGAAATGGCAAAGAAACAGACTTGTAGAATCAATATGACTGCTGTGTGAAGCAAACTGTCCTTAGTTCACAGCTATAAAACTGTGACAATACACAAAGAACAAACATAAGAAACACTTCCAAATATTCCCATTTCAGCTGATGAAGGAAGGTTTCAAGCTGCTGCATTGAAGCTGTGAAGCCTTAAGCCATGCAGTGAATCAAGAATTACCAGTAATTTACCTCCATCACTACCAGCTTCCATAGATTTCTAGTAAATTTAAAAAAAAAATTACTTACAGGCTGACTTGGGCCTCTGGAGTGTTTGCAGGAAAACTAAGTGGAACTTCTAACAAAACTCATGGACAAAGTAATCCAGCTCTCTTTTTCTACATTCACTTTGTAATCAGTACTCAAAATGGGGTGGGATATCATCTCATTTCTGTTCAGGCCAGGGTGACCAGACATCCTCTTTTTCTAGGACATGCCCTCTTTTTTAGCCTTGTGTCCTGGAAAAGAAATCTACTTCTCCTTGTGAGCTGGCCCCTACAGGCCAGTGCAGAGCCTTCTTGCAGTTAATAAATTATATGTAATATAGTTTAAAATTAATAATAAGTAATATAGTGTTGAAATTAACCAAATGAAATCAATATACAAATGTTTTTAGCATTTGTCATTCTTCTTGGATGCCTTATATTTTGGGGTGCCTTGTCCTCTTTTGCGGTTATAACATCTGGTCACCCTGGTTCAGGCAGAGCTAAAACTTCCCACTTTTTCCCCTGAAAAAAAAAAAAAAATCCCATTTTGCTTGGCCTAATTTGAAAAGAAACCACCCCAGTTTTCACTCTATGTAATACATAGAGGTGTTTACTCAGAAGTAAGCCCACTGGGTTCAGTAAGACTTGGACTGTAAGCTTATCTGACTCACCAGAAACAAACACCTCTAGTAATGCACCATATACACAGATGGCACTATATATACACGAACTCTTTTTTAATTTTTTAAAGTTCTCATGTTGAGCATTGACTGTAATGGCCAAATAGCTCCCATGACTATATAGAATGACAACTTAAGCTAGCACTGCATGCAGACTTGAGACAACAGCAGATAGATAAGACAAGAACAGGGCTGAAAACTAATTCTAATGGCTTTAATACATGTAAATTGGTAGAAAGAGTAGATGGGCAACCTGCTGTTATACATACTTGCTTGGAACACTGGAAGTAAATTCAACATTGAAAGTAAGCTCAACTAGCATGAAAGAGACTTACAGCGTAATCCTATGTGTGCCTACTCGGATATAAATCTCATGGTGTTCAGTGGAGCTTACTTCTGGGAAAGTGCATAAAGGACTGCAGCCTTGCATGGCGCAAGCTAGATGGTGTAGCTTGCATTGTGTAGCCAGGGTGCAAAGCACTAAGGTTTGCAGGGTGCCTCACTATAGGCACCCTCTAAAACTTAGTGCTTTGCACCCCCTCTAACTATGCCACTGCAGTCACAATACCTAACTAGATAATTCCTGTAAAGATCACAGCCTTCACAGTTAAGCCACCAGAATCTGCAACTGTACTTAGAAAATTCAGCAGCGTAGCCCAGTTCTACGCATGCCTATTCAGAAGTAAATCACACTGAGTTCAATGTGATTTTAAGTAAATATGCATAGGAGTGCACCCAAAATTATTCTTGGCTCCTTTTGACTTTGTTAGGTGTAAGCCTATTGACTTTGTAAGGTCACATGCAGGTGATACCAGTCTATATACTTCTAATATGTTTACATAAGAAGAGCCTGCTGGATCCGGCCAAAGGCCCATCTACTCCAGTTTCCTGTATCTCACAGTGACCCACCAGATACCTCAGGGAGCACAGAGGTCAACCAGACAAGAGACCTGCATCCTGGTGCCACTCTAAAGCACCTGGGGTTGCACATATTCATCATGGCTTGTAACCTGTGGTGGACTTTTCTTCCAGAAATCTGTCAAATCTCCTTTTAAAGGCATCTAGGCCAGATGCCATCATCACATCCTTTGCCAAGGAGTTCCACAGACTAAGTACAAGCTGGGTAAAGAAATATTTTGTCTGTTCTAACTCTCCCAACACTCAATTTTAGCAGATGTCTCCTGGTTCTGGTGTTGCTGTCCTGGGATGCTGTCACAAACAAGGATCACTGAACTTTTTGTGAAATTACATACCACTATGCAATACCAGAGAAGTTGACCTGGATCAAACACTAGAACCTGCATCATAAAAAGTAAGAGAATTTCCTACATATGCAGTTTGATCAGAAGAAAGTCCAATTGTGTTTAATAGGACTTACTCTCAAGTCAGACCTCATAGGATTGCAGCTTTAGACTATTGCTCTTTCCTGGTGCCAAGGAGAGAAATTACAAAAATACACCTTTTAATAGGCCTGCCTGTACTGATGAATGTATACAATACGCTAACTTGCACTTTATAAATTATGAATCATCTCACTTCCATAGAGCTTTCCTCAGGCAGCTATGAGAACCTAGAGCTTTCTCCCATTGTCTCCACTTTAGAAGAAAATTAAGAACATGCTCCTTTGTCTTTACAATAGGTAAGGTGGGCCGCAATACTATACACACGTACCTGAGAGTAAGCCCCATTAAATGCAATGACACTCTGAGCAAACATGTGTAGCAGTGGTTCTCAAACCACTTAAAAGGGATGGGGGAAGCTTTACGTGAACTGGTGGGTCGTGACCCACGAGTTCGTGTAAAGCTTTTCCAATCCATTTAAGGGACGGGAGAAGCGGGGAGGCAGCAATACGATCCCTAGGATCGCATTACTAATGGGAGTAAGGGGGGTGCTTTCACTTACTGCGGGCTTCTGCAAGCAGTAGGGTGTGCAGGGAGCTCTCCTGGGCTTGGAATATTCAGAAACAGTACAGGCAAACCACCTCCTGGTTGCGACGTGAAAATGGAAGTGGTTTGCGCGCATTGTTTCTGAACATTCCAAGCCTTGGGGGAGCCCTGTGAAGAGCTGCGCAGGGCTCCCTGCACCACCTGCTGCATGCAGAAGTCCACAATAAGTGAAATCACCCCCCTTGCCCCCGCTAATGACGCTATCCTAGGGATCGCGTCGCTGCCCTGTCTCTCCCCTGCAAAGACTTAGAGAGCAATGCTCCCTAAATGTTTGAGAACCACTGATGTATAGAATTGCAGTGTGACTGGCATTGCGGCTTGAGATAGTTCTACAGTAGATACTTCTCATCTGTGAGTTTGACACCCATGGATTTGACACAGCGTGGGTACCAACCTCACATCTGAAGGGCCTCTAGAACTACCCAGACTGACTGTACGGTTCTTGTGGTCACATACAGGAGGTGTTTTGAGGCATGGGCACACGACATGCGGCCTCCCCACACCTTGGAAGGCGTCCTGGCAGCCTCCAAAGGACACTTCTGGTTTTCGCATGGTCTCCCTGGGCCTCTGGAGGTCTCAAAAAGGCCCACCAAAAACTGTTTCCAGAAGGCCTCAGAATAACACCCAAACGCAACCAGAAGGTGATTCTGGTTGTGTCCAGTACGTCCCTGAGGCCGTCCCAGCAGACTCCATTATCCGCAGATATTGGGATCTGCGGGAGGTGGGAACAGATCTCCTGGGGCTACTGAGGGCCAACTGTAGTAACATTTCAAACTGTGAAGTTTGTATTTGAAGTTTGCATCTGGTAGTTGAATTATTTGTTTTTAAAGCAGAGCAAACGGGAGAAAATGTTCCACTGAATTACTTCAATAATCACAAATAGAATCATTAAATAGAACTACGGAAGAACTACCCTGCTACTCTCCCGAAAGAGAGAGAAGACCTTTTTATTTAACCTTCTCCCTCTGATTGTGTTTTGGTTTCTCCTCTTTGACTTTGGGTGCAATCCTAACTCACTTTCCAGCACCAATATAAGGACAATGCAGCTCCTAGGTAAGGAAATAAACATTCCCTTTGAGGAGGCCTCCGTGAATGCCACCCAACTGTGGGGTGCAGCACATGTCCCATTGGCACCGCTATGCCAGTGCTGGAAAGTGGGTTAGGATCTGGACCTTTGAGTTTTTGCTACATTTTGCATTATGATTTTATTATTTTTATCGTGCTTATTTTTATGGGATTTGGGGCACAATCCTAACCCACTTTCCAGCAATGGGCAATGCAACTCCGAGGTAAGGAAACAAGCATTCCCTTACTTTGAGGAGGTCTATGTTTTGCTCCCCATCACCTAGGATGGGAAGGGGAGTGACCCCTTGCACTCTGCCGTGAGGGTCCCTGCAAGACATAGTGCTTTGTACCCCCTCTGGCTACGCCATTGGGCATCACAATTCCTTGTGTGTCAATACAATGCCCAAGTTGATTTGTTCAACACAGAAAGTGGTTCAGCAGAGGCAACAGGTCTTTTGGCCCCTTTGTCTTTATTCCCTATGCCATAAATTCATAAAGAGGATGTATGGTGAAACCGGCTGAGAGATAAACATCAACACCTATTTAACAACTTGTGTACACAGTGTAAACTGGAGAATCTTTATACAAATAAATCACATAAATCAAACATGAGGTGAGGCTTAGAGGAAAGCAATTAAGGCTTTATGGTAAGGTTGCTGGGGGAGGAACCTGTAACACATTAGAGCACGTAACAGAAAATGTGTTACAGACGACAGTGTGTGCAGTTTAAATTAATTAGTACTTTAAAAAAAGCCACTTCGACAGCAATATGTCCATAGACAGGTAAGTAGCTAAAGCACAGTGAATAAACAAAAACCTGTGTATTTATTTATTAAAAGGGCAGGTGAATCTGGGAAGAGGGGAGGGAGGAGGAAGAGCAAACTTTCTAATCAAAAAGATAACAGTGATAAAATCACAGTCCAAATATACATTTTCCAAGCTGATTTGTTTGCCCCTTGCTAGTGACTGAAAAGAAAAGGCTTACCTGGACCATAAAAACCTGCATGGTCATATTCTACTAGCTATAGTATATTTTACTACACACCAGCTCAGACCTAGTGCTTTATAGCTTAGCTAAAATACTTAAAATGTACTACTCTCTGAAGTTTGCTTCTAAAATAAAAATCAAAAAAATACACAGTAATTGTCATTCTAACCCAGTGGTTTTCAAACTCTCCAGGAGTTTGGAAACTGCTGTAAGTTCTTGCGGGGGCGGGGGGGGGAAGGCAGCGACGCAATCCCCAGGATCGCGCCGCTCAGGGGGCTGCAGGGGCTTGGCTGCACTTACCAGAGCCTCCTGCAGCCTCCAGGGGGTGCGGGGAGCCCTGCGCGACTGCCTGCAGGCTCCCGGAAGCCGCAAGAGTGAAAGTGGAGCGAATGCGCGCCACTTCCGGTTTAGCAGAGATGGGGCACGATTGCTCCGCATTTGCTTCTAAAGCATCGGGGACCTTGCAGACGGCCATGCAGGGCTCCCCGCACCCGGGGAGGTCCTGGGGATCACGCCGCTGCTTCCTCCCTGTCTCCTCACTGCCCCCGCCCCTTAAGGGGGCAGAGGCCAGGGCCCACAGGCTGGGGTGTCACAATGCCCCAGTCGGAAAAGTCCTGTACTAACCAAATAAAAATGGCCAAAGTTTGTTTGGCGAGTACGCTGTTTGGGCTCTTTGAGCAGTAACCTCTGTGAGGCTACTACAGTTCAGACGAACTTTCTCCAACAAGAGGCAAATGGCCACTGTGTTCTGGGACCTTAAAGGAAGGACCTTAAAGGCTGACAATCACCTGGGAGGCAGGAGAGCGATTAGGAACTGAAGAAGGCTGACACAGGGCTGCTTCTTCTCCATGAAACACACAGCGACCTGTGGATTTCCAGCTGGCTGAGCCTGGCAGGAATGTTCTTGATGGCGGGAATAAAGAAGCTTGTCCCGCGACATGGCAGTTGCCACAAATCAGGTGGTGATTGCATGGACAAGTAGTGCGGCCTTGGCATTTAACTTCTGAGCAGTATTAAATGGTTTTCTCGAAGTCTTGTTTTTTTTAACAGCCAAGTGGTACTTGCTTTCAGAATAGCACTCGCATTTCCAGTTGGACAACAAAGTCTTTCTGTGGGCTTCCAGAGCAAAATTGACTACTACTGAATCCGTATCCACCACTAAGAGTCCAATCCTGAGCTGTCGTAAACGTGCCATAAGGCACATCTGTGAGGCTTACCACCAGGCCAGCACCCATGCTAGCCCTGGCTGGGCTAGTGCTGGGTGGGCGCCCACCCTCCGCTGCTCAGTGGTCGCATGGACCGCTGAGCCACAGCATGGTAAGCGGGGGCAGGGACAGGGAGGAGGCATTCCAGGGAGGGGGGAGCCAAGAGGAGGGTGGAGAGAGGGCAGGGAGGAGGGCTGATGGGGAGGTGGGGGGGCGGGGAGAGGGCAGGCAGGAGGCACGCCAGGGGGAGGGAGGGAGGGAGGGGGCGGGAGGTGGGTCCAGTGGAGCTCTGCTGTGCCGGATCCAAGGCGTTTGTGTGGGGTGTTTGTGTAGGGTGCCCTACATGAACGCCTTTACCTTACCGCCGAATTTTTGGTTGGCGGTAACGTGAATAGCCCCATTGTGGGGCTGCTTCCCTTACTCGGGAGAAGGGGATGAAAGTCCCCTTCTCCCGGGGTGCCGTCCGCGGTAGCCTGGGGCACGCAGGATGCGGCGGCAACCGTTTTCGGTGCCACCGAAGCTGGGCACCTCGGGCAACTCAGGATTGGGCTGTAAATCTACTACTAAACAGTGGCAGATAACAAAGGTATGTGGCACGATATATGCAATTTAAAGCATAGAGGCTTGGTTCCAATGTAAGAGGAGTTTCTCAGTCTATGAATGAACCCTGGGGAGTCACAGACTTATGCCTCTCCCTCCTTCGTGTGCTAAAGGAGGAAGTTGAAAACTTCTGCTTTGGAAGACATGCAGAGTTAGTGTCAAACTTAAACTCGAATGATTAGTTCAAACAAACATCAAACTCTGGTTACAAATGCAAGCTTGTGAACAAACCACAGTTCCCTGAGTTCAGGCAACCAATGGAGCTGTGGTGGCTGTGAAATCAAAAGCAGGATATTCTGATCTTGCCCTTAAGCATGTAAAGGAAGAGAAAAGTGGAAGGAGGGGAGGACAGAATGTGGTTTTCCAGGGCTCATTCACATAGCAGAAACCGCGGTTTCCTTTTGCATCTGAACCAGGCTACACAGTAATATTACTTTTTTACATTTTTTTTAAGTAACACTTGCTCAATTATGCACAATCTGGGTATGTCAGGTAGTAAACGCAGTAGTATGTCAGAAGGAGTTTCCTACATGAAGTATGAAGAACTGTTGCCCAGAAGGAAAAAAGTTTAGCTGCTTGTTCCAGCAATAGCAGACTTTCATTTATTCATCTCTAAAGCAATAAGAAAGAATTTAGCCATCATAAAACAGAATGCTTTCAAGTCCTTCCCAAGGGGAACACCATATGCACAGTTTATGTAAAAAGGGGAAGAAAATAAGGGAAGAATTCTAGTTAGGGGTCAAAAATCAATGCTTCTTTAACAGCCTAAGAAATACGCATCTTTACTTTCAATACAGATACATAGGGAACTAGGACTCTGCACAAGCTAGATTTTTCTGTAACTGGGGCAGAAAAGTGATGGAATGTGGCTCGTCTTGTCTTGTCTAAGGGGAAAAAACTGTACTTCTACTCAGTGTTTTCACAACATGAGGGCAACATAGTCAGGTTCAACTGAAAGCATGAGATTAGGAAATGTCTGGCTATATAGAAAGTGGAGAACAAGATTGGGATCAGCCCAGAAAGAGAAATAAGACTGACTCTCGAATTAAAGGCTTGGAAATATTTTTAGAAAGTTGGGCACACATGCTGAAACTGCCCTAGGCAGCTTTATGTTGTGTGACTGGATGATTTGCTGCTAGTATACCGCTGCCAAAGTCTCACTAACTTTGGCATGATCTCAGAAGTATTCCTTACATGAAAGCACACTCATCACCAACAATTTCTACTGCAATATATTAACCACAAAAAATATTTCTACCAAGATCAGACTTGGAAGTTCGGCTGGATCCCAAATCTCATTTACATTGCCATAAATCTGGCATAAATCCATTGGCTTCAACCATGTCGTTACGGATTTAAAGTGCTGAAACTGAGAATAAATATCTGACCTTTATTTTCCAGCTAACATGCAATATTTCCTAAGCAAAAATTCTACACCAGACAGTACTTGCAGAACTCACTACACTTCAGTTGTAAACATATTATTTTTGAAACTACCAGAGAATTTATTTTTCAAGTAATCCTGCTTGCAAGTGCTACTGCAATGTTCATATGGGCCTCTTAAAAGAACAGTCTTCCCCATTCACCTTAACACAGGAGACAGCTCTGTGTGTACATCCTCTTGTAGTCATTTCCACCTTCACGAAAAGGTCACAGTCAATGCATTTCCCATATAACAACTACAATTAGATTTGAACAAGGGAAACCAGAAGAGATGGCAGTCAGGGAACAAGAAGCAGGAAGGAGGAAAGTTAGGTCCTGTACAGCTGGAAGACCCATGCTATGCTGGCTAGACCAAGGGGGCAGAAGGCTGTTCGCCAACAGTACATTCCGACACTGACTTGTTACGCCTTTCTAAAACAGGATCAGAGCCAGCTCCACAAGAGAAGCAAACTCAGGTTATTTTTAAAAATGTCAGCGCCAACTGATTCAAGGAGTAATCCAGAACAGCCCTTGGGTAGGCACACGTCCCTTGCACTGGCCCAGAGGTGCTGCGAAAGTGCCGTTTAGGCAGTTTCGTGCAACCAGTAGAGGAGGGAGGCTGACTCAAGCCCCGTGGAGCCAGCACAAAGGTAAGGCTGGCACGGGGGCTTGGGGACGGTGGGGGGAGGGGGATGGAGGTGTGCTGGGGCAGGGGAAGAGCCCATGGGCAGGCTGGGGCAGAGTGGGGGGTGGGGTCAGAATATGGCATTTAAGCCGGATCCTGACCCCACTTCCGGGTGGCCCAGCACAGCTCCGGGTTGCTCAGATCTGCGCCACTTCTTTAGGTGGCAGATCCAAGCAGTACCATTGGGGCTGCTGCAGCATTACCTGGGGTAAGGGGAATGCATTCCACTTGACATGGGGTGAGCCGCAAGCAGCCCCAACCCTTCACTGGATATGGGGCAGGCCAGCTGGCGTCCGCATTCCAGCATGGGTTAGGATTGGGCTGCCCACTAGTTAAGTGTATACAGAAGAGATCCACATCCCTGCACATTTGGAGAGATGGACAAGGCATCTCCAGGCATGGATGGTAAAGACTCTGTCTGAACCCTTGTAATTCCATTCTGCCCTAAAAGATTATCTGAACCAAGTTTACAAATAAATAGATTACACTTCAACTTGGCCACAAAGCCAAAAAGCAACACATAAATAATGGCAATTGTTGCAATGTGGCATGAGATAATCCCACACTGAAGTAGCTCTTGCCAATAGCCATATGGTGTCCATTACAGTGACCATGCTTGATTCTGGGAGAGGAGATTGAAGAGGTCAAAAGTTCACTAGAGCAGCGCTTCTCAAACAATCTGATGCGACTGACTAGTATTTTTTTACCCAATGTGCCAAGGACTGATACCATATTTGTGCCATTTTATCATATTTGCCCACTCTTGGGCATCTACAAAGATTACCAGGTTGTGGCACACTTATTCACAAGAAAGGAGCCTTGCTCAGATGGAAATGATGTAGCCTGCATGTGAGAAAGGAGGCTCTTCTGTGTTACAAATTAATTTTTATAAAAAATTAATGCAAAACAATAAATTCTGGTTGCTGCCACTCATCCCTCACCTCCCCCACACAGAGTAGCTGTTCACTCACGCTCTCAGTGTTAACAACAACAACAACAACAACTAGGTATTTATATACCGCCTTTCTGGTCATCGGATTACTCCTCTGACTTTATTCAAGGCAGTTTACATAGGCAGGCGTTTCTAAATCCCTCAAGGGGATTTTGACACTCATAGACATTCTCTCTTTCAAGAGCCAACAACATTTCAGAATGGATCTTCCTGGTTTGGTCTCACTTCTGGCCTCCAGTTCTCCCAGGCAGACTGACAAGCAGCTCCATCTCTCACATGGAGGGCAGCCAAGGCGCTTCTAGCTCACAGCAAGAGCAGGTGGAATCACTCAGCTGGGCTTGTCAGCCGCTTCAAGGTCTCGCCATTCTCAGTCGTTCAGGGAGCTGCCGGTGTCCTCGAACTGGTGACCTTCTGATGTTAGCTTGGGCCAATGGAGGCTCTACCCTCTAGATCAGACCTCCTGCTTAATAGAATTGACTATTGCAAGTGACGTTGGGTGGAGGAAGTGGGCATGGCTCTAGCGCCAAGGAGGTAAAGCTCCAAGCCATCGGATGGGATGGTAAATTCAGGGGAATTGAAAACTTTGGAGAAGTTTGGTGTATGTATTGGGCATGAGAAAGAGGCAATTTGTGGTGGGTGGGAGGGCACATAGCACTCAGTACAGTATGAAATCTGCCATGGATCAGCAGCCAATGGCTGACTAACTGGCACTGGTCCACAGACCACACTTTCAGAAGCACTGAACTATACCACACGTAATGCAGAACTGATCCCCAGGTTTTTAGGAATTCAAACACAGCCTTACAGGTTTCCCTTCCCACTCCTATCACATTTCAGCAACATATTTTTGTGAAACTTTACATTTAAATTGTGTGTGTGTGTGTGTGTGTGTGTGTGTGTGTGTCAGGGTTGTGTGGTGAGCCAGAACTGCCCCATTGTTGTCCATTGAAAATCACCACAGCTGCCCCACCTCCTTAAACCCGAGGAGGCTCTTCTTACACCTGAGGAGGCTATCCTTATACCTGCTTTCTCAGGTGTAAGGAGAGCCTCCTCAGGTGTAAGCAGGTGGGGCAGCTGTGGTGCTTTTCCACGGACTACAGTAATATGTAATATGTAATATGTAATATGTAATATGATGCTCAGTTCCATAATCAATCAAAAAATGTTTTGCCTTGCTTTCTCTGTAACTCAATGTATAGTCACTGCTATTAAAAAGTAATTAAAATTTAATAAGAGTTGAAGTGACTAGGATTGTACAGAAATGTATTTATGTCCACTAGGCTATTTGAACAGTGGAGAATACGATTTTACAATGCAGTGGAGAATACAATTTTACAGTGCAGCAACAGCAATGAAATATTTAAAATTAAGAAATGCTAAATTGCAGGTGCAGCATTGCAAAACCAAATTAATGAACGTTGTGGTCTTGGGAGGGTGGACCAAGGAATAAACATTGGTTTGACAGGCGCTATTTTGCAGGAGCTTTGCATGACATGATACTATTTTTTCTGACAACTACCACTGCAAACTCCCTCAAATATTCACTACAGAAGTATTTTTAAAGCAGTGATAAATAACCGTACACTAGAACCGAACCCAGCATTCATTGTTCCAAATATTGCAGGAAGGAATTACACAAGTATAAAACCATTTTGACTGCATTCAACTCAACATGCAAACTTTTAGTCACTTAACTGCAAAAGAAAAATGTCAGCAAGGTGTTAAATGTGCCTACCAAAAATAGACCATACCATAGTGTCAAGCACTCACACATTCCTAAGATCAGAACCCTAACCTTTAATTATTTCAGTTAACAAGGAGGGCAGGTAGGAGCCCAAGACTCGCCCCCAAACACATTTTGAATCAAGTTTTATTTAAGGACTGTAAGCTGCTGACAATGTATTGACGATTATGACCATGGTTACATCTATGAATGGAATATGCTAATTTGTACAATTACTCTATCAAACCTCAACATGAGAAGCTACCGCTCTTTTGCTCCCAGTTTTAAAAATACAATGGTAATACAAAATGATAACAAAGAGAGGCCAAGGCCTGAGGGAGTCCATTCTCCTCCCATGACATTCAATGGCAAATAAAAATAAATCCTATTGTTTTCATTGGCTCCACAGAGAGGCTCTGAATGGGCAATAGGACTTTGAGTATGCTTTCAGTCATACAGGGGGTCTGTATGTGTGAAGGTTCAGGCATTCCGGCTGGACACTGTAGGGAAATGGTCAGTGCTACTTCTCATATGGTAAGATTTTGGTCTCTAGGGCTGTCAACCTGGCAAATTTAACAGGCACGAAACAAAAATCGCACGCACAAAAAACTGAGCAAGAAGAGAAGAAAGCTCTGCAGTGCTGAGACTAAATTTATCATGGAGTTTGGAACTAAACTTCTATGATGTGTCCTGCAGCCCGAACACTTTTTTCCTCCATTCAATACATTAAAGGGCCTCGATCAAGGCTAGAGGACCTAAAATTAGATCTGCCAGCTGTGTTTTGGTTAGTGAGTATTCACAGGCCCCACCGTCCCTGTGGCCAGTTTGTTTCATTCATTCTTTCTTTCTCGACGGCAGAATATTAGACTCAATACGAATGCTGATTTCTCAGCTGATTTCTGTTTTAATATCTGAGCTCCTTAGAAATATAAATCACAAAACAGTGAGGACAATACCAGGGCTGTTTTACCTGTACTAGGAAAACAGCGATTTGTCTATAACATATTTAGAACTGTATCTGTGTCAGAAATCTCACTTGGGAAACTGGACCAAAAAAAAAATAAATCAGGAATGCATGGTATGGAAAAGAGTTGACAGTGGTTCCCAAACTCCTACAGGGGCGTTGGGAACCAGGTAGGTTTTTGAGTGGGTAGAGAGGGGGCAGTGACGGTGTTGCAGATATCACAGCACTGCCTGCTAAGGGGCTTTTTTTTTTACTTACCTGGGGGCAGCGCAGGGAGGCTTGCAGACCCCTCTGATCTCCTCTGTGGCTGCTATAAGCAGCCCTTTTTGCTAATCTAAAGCTACTTCCTGTTTTCTCCAAAACCCACAGATAGGAGATAAGGGCTTTGTAAACAAGCTGCAGAGGAGATCAGAGCAGGTTGCAAGCCTCCAGGACCCAACTGGAGGCCAGCACTGCCCCCCCCAAGTAAGTAAAAAAAACCCTTGAGAACTGCAGCGCTGTGATCTCTGCAGCACAGTTGCTGCCAACAGAGTAGGGCCACTTCCCTTAAGGTAGAATGCCCTGGTTCCGGTTCCCCTGGTGGTCGAGACCCACCAGTTTGGGAACCACTGAAATTATAATAGATGGTTGAAAACTAGGAATGTACAATTAGAAAATATGTGCTACACTTGCTACTCATAACTGGCTGACAAAGTTTGGCCTGCGGCACTATTAAATTTCTTAAAATGTTTCAAACTGATATGTTTGCTCCAACAGCTTCTAGCCACATAATCTGCGTGTATTAATGGCCTTTACATGTGCAAATATTTAATGGGAATGCAGGGCTCCAAACCCAGTGACCCAAACCAAAGGCTACTTTGGAGAGTTTGATTTTTTTTTTTTTTTAAATGACCAGATGAGTCTGCTTTTGTAAGTATCTAACAATCATCCAGATGATTCAGTCAAATTACTTGGGAGTGTTATTGCCCTGTAATTACAGCTTGGAAAAAATCTGTAACTTCCAAAATAATTGAAAACATATGCATCAACGCTTCGTAAAAAGCTGGAGTACGCAATGACAAGTGTAGGAAGAAGAGAAAAGGGCCTTATCAGTCAACTTACTTTCTTTTTCCTATAGGTTAAGCAGTTTGCTTTCTTTCATGAAATATCTTGATGCTTTCCACATTAGAGCACACACATGCACAAGGAATTCAAGAAGATACCCTTATCAGAATCAGGCCACAGTGATTCCTTCCCCAATATCCCTAAAAGGATAGAGGTTACCTGCAAGTGGGACACACGGAACATGATTTGAAAAAATTAATGAAAATTGCAACATGTTGCAAGACACAAGGCACAGTCCTAACCTGGTGTTAGGAAATCATGTTTGTGTGCTTTCCCTTGTGTGTAAAGCATGTTTGCGCCTCTCTGTGAGTCGGCTGGGCCGGCACAAGGACAAGCGCCAGCCCACGGAGGCTGCATCCCATCTCCGTGCCGGCCTGGGGAGGGAAGGTTGTATTGGCCAAGCTTGGTCGACACAGGGGTCTGGGGAGGGTGAGGAGGAGGCGGTAAGGGCGGGGGAGAGCAGGTGGAGGGCATTCCAGGGGGCGGGCTGGTGGGGAGTTATGCCGGATCCCAACCCAGATCCCCGAGCAGTGCAGAGAGGCTCAAAGTTGCTCCATTTTCCTCAGGCTTGTGTCACCACCTGAGGTGGCGCAGGTCTGAGGAGACCTATTGGGGCTGTGGTGGCTTACCCAGGGATAAGAGGTGCCTCCACCCGAGTTACTTCTGGCCCTGGTCTTGCACTGGATACAGCACAGGCCACCTGACCTGCCTGTTCCAGTGCAGGATAAGATTGTGCTGATAGATGATCTTAGTTCCTGACCACACCACAACCATAAATGGAAAGCTCTGGATTGTTTCACAGAGTGTTCCTGCAATGGGTTGTCAGCTCTAGACCTCCCAACGGATCCCTGAGACCACCCTATTCAAGCTGCAACTGCACTATCAGTAAGTCATCCTGATTTAGACAATCAAAAAAACAAAACTTATAAGTTATGGGGACCAAGAGATAGACACTATAGCTCAAAGGATGAATTACGTAAGCCTAGACACACACACATGTTTTTTAGTTGCCAAGGATGTTTGAACAAATTTAGGATATTTTTGGGGTGCTGAATCAAAAAATGGCATCGGTGTTGTCTGATTGGCTCTAGTTTTGGCTGTATTACACATCCGCCTTATAGGCTAATTCAAGCAGCTTCCTCATGAGGAAGCCATGGCATTGGCTCAGTGAAGACTTTTCAAGTCTTCAGTGGTTTCCCTGACCCTTATAATGCTTTTTAAAGGAATAAAAACATCACTTCCAGTTTTACAAAAAAACAAACAAAAAGGAAGTGACTTTTTTTGGCCTAAACAACCATTCTGACCAGCACAGAGGCCACCGACAGATGTGCACGGCCCCTGCAGGGCTCAGAAGAGCCTACAGAAGGGACTGGAGTTGCGCTCCCCTCACCTCTGGAAGTGGTTAACCATGGTTAAGTGAAACCGCAGATACAGGATCCATTGATACGGGGGGGGGGGGGGCCTGTACTATATTTTGCCAAGATATTTTGCCTGGATTTATCTGTCCAGGCTTCATACTGATGGTTGTCACTACAGATGGTTGTCTGGGGAGAAAGAGTGTAGTGGTGGATAAGACTGCATGATGAGCATTCATCAATAAGACAGGGATACAAAGAGTCCAGCAGAAAGTAGCCCACCTAGTACTTCCCCCATTTCAGGGTACAGGTCCAGCCTATTTATACACGGATTTTTTATACATGGATTTGACTCAACATGAATGGCCCCTGCAAATGAGAAGGAATGTGCTGATCCCTGGAGAAGGAGAAAAATGCACCCCTTTAAAATCAGTTTAAAAAACTGAACAGTAACAATAGCCTCGTTAATGAGAGATAGAGGGCACCTGGCTGACAATCCATCAGTCCTTCTCTCTCCAGTGGACCCCTCCCTTCCCCCCTGAGCATGTGAAAGAAAGGTGATCACCTTGCATTGGTGAAGGGATTGTCTTCTTAATGACGCTTATCTTACATCACAAAGGTCAGCAAGGCTGTTTTTAAAAAACTGGAGCAAAGAAACTTTGTTTTTTAAAATTGATTTGCTATAGTGCATTTTTTGCCATCCACGCGAATAATGAAGCTCAACCTGTATTTAATTGTTCTCAGGCTGTATCTAATTGTTCTCAGGCATCCTCAGGTTCTCTGATCTTTTGCTGCTACGGAACATGGCTAGTGTTAAATAAAATATTGGTATTCTACTATTTCAGTACTGCAACATGGTGGGAATTTTCAAATAACCAGGCAACATATTCCTAAAATATTCTCCGGTAAGGCCTTTATTGCATAGTCACTATCTCAAAAATAGTCTCATAAACCTACTTTCCACAATGTCTTTCTGGATGAATTTTTGTTTGGTATTTGTTATGCATGATCCGGTAAAAATCTGCAACAATAATGTTGACATAGCATGTCATTACTGTGATAACTTCTGATAAGGCAGAAAAAGGGATACTCACCCCACTAGTGAACAGTATCCACAACAGACAGAAAACTGAAATTTGATATGCATGTAGCCCAAGGGGACATTTCCACTGACAACCAGGAATATATCTATGCCTGCAGAATGCAAGCTATTTATATTATTAAGCATAATATATAGGGTAAAGAAACAATGACAAAGCAATGCATATTTGTTTGTCACAAAGCAGGTTAACTTATCAGGACCTTGAGGTTTTGCAACACTTTTGTCCCTGCTGCTTGTGTACTGTTTCTGCTGCTATTACATGCTGTCTATTAGCATGATACTTTGGCACACCTATTGACAAAAATACCTACACACAAAAGCATGCATGTTTCAAATGATTCCAAATGATTTTTCTCTGTATAACATGAAAGTCTGCAGGCACACACACAGAGAAAAAGCGAGAGAGAGAAAAACTGAACTATTTTTATTTATATTTGAATATATCTATACACATATCTATACACATCCTTACAAACTCATATGTACTCAGAGCCCTCCTTCCACAGCTTTTCCTGAACCTTTACATGAATAATATCCAGCATCATGGACCTTGAACACTGATGACTCTGGCTAACGTTTTTATCCTTTGCTTGAAATTACAGGATCAGTCTAGCCAGAATTTATGAGAACCAGACCCCAGACCTCACATAGCTCACATATTAGACCATTAGGCATCTAACTACCTCTGAACAATTTTAATGCATTAACTTGCCTTCTCCCTGGGGCACAAACTTCACTCGTCCATACTTTTAATATATTTTGTCTGCATGAAGCAGATCGAGTTATTACATGCCAGCAGATCACAACTTACAGAAATCTCATTGCGCCACAATGATGCAACTAATGTCTCTCTTGTCCATGCTGTGATGGGGTTGTAAAGAAAGTCAACACTGAAATTTCAGTAAATTACTTGATGGTTTATTTGCAGTACACACTTCTGGATGGTCTAATTAAGCATGCGTGTCCATGTGTTTTTCATTTGCACATGTTATAAATGGCATAAGATTTTATAATTGCACATAGACAGAACAAGATGAGATAATTCAGATTTTTAAAATAGACAAAATATATAAACATATTTCATTTCCGTTGAGCTGTAATGAATGGGAAAATGCCCCCTGTCCTAAAATAGATGTGCACCTTACTTTATGTCTGATGATATATAGAGCAGTGTTTCTCAAACTGTGGGTCGGGACCCACTAGATGGATTGTGAGCCAATTTCAGGTGGGTCCCCATTCATTTCAATATTTTATTTTTTAATATATTAGACTTAATGCTACCATGGTACATGACTGCATTTGGGGAAATGTTACAGGTCTGTACTTTAACAGGCTACTATGTGTATGCTTTTAGCAATGATAGTCCATGGAATGTACTCCTGGGTAAGTGTGGGTAGGATTGCAGCCTAGGATTGTTAAAAATTTTCCTGCTTGATGATGTCACTTCCACGCATGATATCACTTCTGGTGGGTTCCTAGAGATTCTCATTCTAAAAAGTGGGTCCCAGTGATAAAAGTATGAGAACCATTGATGTAGAATGCCTACTGTAGATGGTTTTTTCAATTTCTCCTGTTCAACCATGTTGGCAGCCTTGAGTGCTCCTGTACTGGAAGTACCTGGAAAACTAGACTTCCAGCCCAATTTGTAGAAGTGTCCAGTTTGTCACTTGGACTACTTAGGGTCCAATCCTATCCAACTTTCCAGTATTGGTGCAGCTACAATGCAGCCCTGAGATAAGGGAACAAACGTTACCATACCTTGAAGGGATCTCTGTGACTGCCTCCCCCCACAGACTGCAGAGGACATCCCATTGACACAGCTGCTCCAGCATTGGAAAACTGGATAGGATTTGGCCCTCCGTTCAATGAGAAATTGCAACCCTTTACTTCAGATTCAAATATAACAGTAATTATTGATGTCTCCTCAACCCCAAGGCTTTAGCATAACACACTATATAGAGGGTTGCTCATCATGATTTCCACCCAGTAGCATCAGCTGGTGTAAAATACAGCAACCTCCCTCTAACAAGAAATGAGTTACTACAAGCACATTGCAACAGTGTTCAGCAGTCAGCATGGGCTTCTTGTTAATTTTCTCTTCGGTTTTGACCTATTACTCCCTAAGGGTCATATCCTAACGAACTTTCCAGCACTAGGTCACCCGGCACAATGGGGCACGCACTGCATTGCGTGGTAGGGGGGCAATCACAGAAGTCTCCTCCAGGTAAGGGACAGTTTGTTTCCTTTCCTTGGGACTGTATTGCTACAGCACTGGTACTGGAAAGTTGGATAGGATTGGGTCCTCAATCACTTGGTGCCTGTTCACCTTAGAAAATGCCTTCTGTCTTATTGTCTACCATGATTAAGATAATCCAGGAGTGCTCTACTTATTGCTGTACCATTGGTGCATCAAGCTATATAGCACATGTACACAGGAGGTGTTCTTGATGAATGTCTCACAAATAGCACAATTCCTTTTATCTAGAAAGCTGTCCACAACTAGAAGTGGTGTTAAGATCTTGTCTGATCTCAGAAGCTAAGCAAGGTCAGGCCTGGTTAGTACTTGGATGGGAGACTGCCTGGGAATACCAGGTGCTGTAGGCTTAAACCATAGTCTTTTGAGACTGAAGGTTGCCAACCATTTTTGGAAGTTGCTTTTAACAGACAGTGGCTGGGATCTAAAGAACTCCTGGTTGTGAAAAGGAGGTGCTGCCATTATAGACCAAGGGAGATTATAGAGCAATCACCCTTTCCGTCTGCTGCCTTTTTCACCATGTTGCATCTTACGGTGGAGTGTCCCCAAACTTTTATGAGCAGTTTTGTGGGAATCACATGAGAATGTTGTGTTGTAGGCAGGAAACTAAATTCATGAACCTCTGTACCTGTCAAATCTTTTAACTTCTTTGTATATCTTACTTTGCCCTGAGTGCTAAGGAAGTTGAAATAACAGGCAAATTCAACTCTAAAGCTTTGTTTCTAGTATCACATGCATCAGCAGTGTAGCTACGGGGCAGAAGGTAGCGCAGCAATTCCCAGAACAGCTCTGATGGCAAGTGGGAGGGGCTACTTACACAGCACATTGCGGAATCTGCAATACTACTGCACCCCCCATAGCTATGCTACGGATATGCATATCTGATTATGTTCTGTGTTATGAATTTAATGCTGAAACAAGATTAAATATTAAAATCCATCCTGCAGGCACTTTGAATTGAACCTTTCTTGAACTGAATTGGACTTGACTTGAATTGGTTCTTTGACTTGAATGGGGTTTTGGACATGGACCTTTCTGTACACCAGATTTGTTATCTTAGCCACAATGTGTAGCCGTGAAACTGAAAAAGTTTTTTTTTTCTCTTGCCACACTTCAGAAAACTACAGTTACATTTCAAGTAATGTGTGCCCCCTTCATCCTGAGATGTGATGACTGCCTGCTGCTATTCCCTCACCTGGCAACTCCATCTGAACATGAGAACAGGCAGCGCCTCACAGGACGCACTTCACACCATACAGAACTGGACACTTGTTCTAGCTAAAACAAACAGCATCCAAAGGTCATCAGTCCCGGTGACTAAAACAGTTTTGATGGAGGCCAGTCTTTGACCTTGTTGACATGTGACTCTATTCTTTTCAGCAGCCCTTGGTGTCCACATCAGAGGAATGCAAAGCAATCATCAGGCTGGGGTAAGCTATAGGTCTCTCTTTACTGCACTGCAAGGCAGCTATTTTTTGCACTTAGTGTAGAGCTACCTAAAGGATTTGCCCAAGTTATCAGTTATATACTTTGGCATGTCAACAGTGTGTGAATACTCTCCACAGCGCCTGAAGATGTGTCCCTCAAAAATAGTTCTTGCCTGAGGATCAAATGGATGCTTATATTCCCGTCTACCTCTTCTGCTTTCATGCCTTCTGTAATGTCAATGCCTTCCTAGAAGAAGCTCTCATTTCAGTCCAACAAACCAGCTCCATTCCCTCCCTTAAGTTCCTTTGCTGTACTACTATAATGTAATTTATCTTCTGCTTTCTGCCACTAGGAACTTGCTCTTCTCTTTTATTTAAATTTCTATCCCATCCTTCCTTCAAGAAGTTCATAGTGTACCTGGGATTAACCCCTTTTTATATTCTCACTGGTCTCATAATCTCCTTTCACTTTGTCCCACCCTGAAAATGTAACTCCTCTAGGCAGGGATCATCTACTTTCTTTGTTTGGAACAATACCCGGCACACGGTCAGCAAAGAATAAATGTCTGATAACAATAGTAGTAAATAAAACTGGGAGGCATCCCTCCTCTCTCCATTAAAATTGCCTTAAAATTGTTTCTTCCCCCCAAGCCCCAAAGAGAAGATTCTCCAGGTTCTTTTCATTTGTCTCTTTATAACAGTGCTCAGGGGGACAATTCAGACAAATTGCAAGCTTTTCATAAACTGGAGAAAGAATCCACTGTTGTTATTATCCATAGAAACTAAAATTTGTGTTATTTCATTGTGAACGACATGATTTTAAGTTAAAAAAAAAAACTCCTGCAGTAATGAGAACAGGCAACTTGTAAAGGGATTAAGAAAGATGAAATTTATGAAACTTTAATTTGCAGTTACAGTAACCTTGGCAGTCTGTGTGAGCTGACATGAAGATTTAGGTTAAGACAAGAGGTAACATTAAATTTGTACTTGGCCTTAACGAAAGGATCTTTCTTGTATTCTCTTTGAGAGATCTAAAACATTCCCTTTTGGTCATATTTATTCAAATGTGAGAATAGGAATCGTCTTCCGACATCTGACCTACACCCTGCTTAATGCAGAACAGTGGTGGACACTTAATCAGATCTACAGCCCAATCCTCCAATAGCAGAAGTGCTACAGATATGCAACACTCCATCCAGCAGCTGTTTGGGACAGACTGCCGCGCAAGGTGGCAGCACTCCTAGTATGTCACCGGAGTTGCCTACATACACATACACCCACAGCAGGTAATGCAGCGGCAAGGGTGGGGGAGGGGCAAACTGGGGTTGAGATGGGGTGTTAACAGGCTGGTGGATCTGGCAGCAATGGTGACAGATCTCTGAGCCTCCCCTTCTCTTCTTTCTCCTCAGACTTGCACCAGCAATTTCACTGGCACGGGTTTGAGGAGACCCACTTTAGAACTGGAGGCTTACAGAGGTGTAAGGGGAGGAGGACAGTGCATAACCTCCAGAGGACCTAGCACGGCCCCCCTGGTAAGTAAGTGCAGTGCCGCGCAGGTGCCCCCCCATGAATTTCATTATCTGCAGAACTTGATATCTGCGGGGGGTCCTGGAATGTATTGTCTGTGGATACAGAGGATTACTGTATTTGTCTGTAGCAGTGATTTTCAACCTTTTTCGTCACTTGGCACACTGACAAGATATTAAAATTGTCAAGGCACACCATCAGTTTTTGGACAATTGACATGGCACACCTTTCTGTTGGTAGGGGACTCATATCCCCAATCGTCCTATTAATAAATGGCCCTCCACCAAACTCCCGTGGCACACCAGGGGACCATTCGTGGCACACCAATGTACCACGGCACAGTGGCTGAAAATGGCTGATCAGTAGTAACCACAGAGGCACTATGATTATTAAATCCTTATGGAAACATGGTGGCAACTTTGATATAAGGCTTAGCCACAAGCAAGAGGGTCGGTCTCTCTCTCTCTCTCTCTCTCTCTCTCTCTCTCTCTCTCTCTCTCTTGTTAGTGTGTGTGTGTGTGTGTGTGTGTGTGTGGCAAAATACACTTGTGGTCCTAGACCACTGCCTGGAGAATCAGACAGTCCCTTCAATAATACAGAAATTGGCTATACCTAATCTAGAGAACAACAACTGGATACCTCCTGAAATCTGACCTCAAGACTGTCCGTTAGCCTGCCAACCCCAGACCTTCACTCTTTAGCCTTGTTTGTCTACATCACCAAACCAGCCACTCAACACGTGATGAAGACTCAAAATACCACAGTGATACAGAATGATAGATACTGTTGAGCTGTGGAACCTTTCAGATAAGAGACTGCAGTACTTTTATTACAAGAAGACCAAGCACGGTCAATCTTCCGAGAACATATATTCATAAAGTTTATATATCTAGAAGACACACAGCTTGGTAACCTCATAAACACATAAACAAAAGGCATCCTTTCCTACAAGTTTTACAGCCCAATCCTATTCCATTTTCTAGTGCCTGTGCAGCCGTACCAGTGAACATAAGAACATAAGAACAGCCCCACTGGATCAGGCCATAGGCCCATCTACTCCAGCTTCCTGTATCTCACAGCGGCCCACCAAATGCCCCAGGGAGCACACCAGATAACAAGAGACCTCATCCTGGTGCCCTCCCTTGCATCTGGCATTCTGACATAACCCATTTCTAAAATCAGAAGGTTGCACATACACATCATGGCTTGTACCCCGTAATGGATTTTTCCTCCAGAAACTTGTCCAGTCCCCTTTTAAAGGTGTCTAGGCTAGACGCCAGTACCACATCCTGTGGCAAGGAGTTCCACAGACCAACCACACGCTGAGTAAAGAAATATGTGGGGCATGCACCGCTTCCTGTGGTGGGGAGGCAGTCACAGAGGCCTCCTCAAGGTATGGGAACATTTGTCCCCTTATCTTAGGGCTGTGCTGTGGCTGCACTGGTGCTGAAAAGTTGGATAGGATTGGGCCCTAAGTGAGCTCCTGAGTTTAAACTAAGAGTGATATCAATCAGAACTGTTTGTCAAGGTGAGCTACCACATTAGTAGCTCACCAGCAAGTTCCTGGATCCTCACATGGAGGAGATGGTGCGCAAGGAGAATCTTGGCAGCATCTAAGCATACAGTGTGCACTGGCATTGCAGCAGAATTGTGAATTCATATAGATAGGAGATTAGGACAGAGATCCTCCAAGATCAGGTATCCTGGCATGAAACAACTCCAGGACCAACTTCAACTTCGGGTTGAACTGAATGGAAAGAAACAAAAATTCCTGAAAAGATCAGGGGTTCTCTACACATCTCTTTCATTCCTGGAGAAGTGATCAGACAAACAAGGCATTGTTAATTCTGCTGGACTGCATTCACATTCTACAGGAAAACAAAGTGACCTGTGGCTGACCCAAGAAACTAAAACAGGGGGCATGGCTGAAACTCCTTGTCGATCCCTTTCTGTTAGATCCTGGCACTGTTATTGAAAGCTAAGAGCATCTATAGCTTGGCAACATACTATTTTGTCCCTATGTGACCGATGGTCTCCATTTTGTACTAGCATCCAAGGAAATGACTAATGGCCCAATCCTATCCAACTTTCCAGTACCAGTGCAGCCGTAATGCAGCCCCGAGGTAAGGGAACAAATGTTCCCATACCTTGAGGAAGCCTCGGTGACTGCTTCCCCAACACTGGAAGCAGTGCATACCCCATTGGCACAGTAGCATCAGCACTACAAAACTGGATAGAATTGGGCCCTAAAATGGCACTGGAGATTTTCCTGGTGAATTTAATCAAACTCTAACTGAGGTAGTACTTTAAGGCTCCAATCCTATACACCCTTACTGAATTCAGTGGGACTTACTTCTAAATAGACACGCACGTGATTTCACTGTACGCAACTGGTTCAACAGCACAGGCAGAGATAGAGAACCCAGGTTTCGAAGTCAGTGAATATCAGCTTACAGCAGTGTCTCCTGAGAGCAACAGGTCTGAACACTCTTTGTCCGTTCCATGTGCTCATTCCATAAGACTGCCTAGGCACTTGGGAAATGTGGTATATAAAGCTAGAATAAACATTTAAGTGCGTTAATTAGGAATCTCAACTAATTAACCTTAGCCGAAGAATCAACTTCTTCAATAAGCGTGCACTCCAATGATATGGCATACAATAGTAATGAGGGCCCACATTCTGATCTGTGGTAGTTAACAGATGAAATCCTTAACCATTATTCCAAGATTAGTCATAATAAACATCTTGATTTAGAACTGTGATCCCAATATTTCAAAATATACAGTTTTGGGATTATTAAATTTTAAGGAGAATGGCATACTGGTTTTTAAAAATACATTTATTGTTAGTAGAGGAAAAATTAACAACTTTATCAACAGACATAAATTAAAATAAAACAGGCCGAACTGAACTAAAGATCCAGAAAGCAAAGAAAAATGATAATTTTCTGTGGACCACATTTTCTGGAGGATGAAAAGACAGGAAGCATGGATCACGGAAGAAGGAGTGAAACCTCTCTCTCTCTCTCTCTCTCACACACACACACACACTAAAGTTCAAAATCATTTTAAGTAGCACAGCTGTAAAGAAAAGCACCTTTATTGGATCACTGAATCAGAGAGCACTGGCAGATGCGCTTCAATGTCAGTAAGTGTAAAGTCATGCACATTGGGGCAAAAAATCAAAACTTCACATATAGGCTGATGGGTTCTGAGCTGTCTGTGACAGATCAGGAGAGAGATCTTGGGGTGGTGGTGGACAGGTCGATGAAAGTGTCGACTCAATGTGCGGCGGCAGTGAAGAAGGCCAATTCTATGCTTGGGATCATTAGGAAAGGTATTGAGAACAAAATGGCTAATATTATAATGCTGTTGTACAAATCGATGGTGAGGCCACACCTGGAGTATTGTGTCCAGTTCTGGTCGCCGCATCTCAAAAAGGATATAGTGCAAATGGAAAAGGTGCAAAAGAGAGCGACTAAGATGATTACGGGGCTGGGGCACCTTCCTCATGAGGAAAGGCTACAGCGTTTGGGCCTCTTCAGCCTAGAAAAGAGACGCCTGAGGGAGCACATGATTGAGACATACAAAATTATGCATGGGATGGACAGAGTGGATAGGGAGATGCTCTTTACACTCTCACATAACACCAGAACCAGGGGACATCCACTCAAATTGAGTGTTGGGAGAGTTAGAACAGACAAAAGAAAATATTTCTTTACTCAGCGTGTGGTCGGTCTGTGGAACTCTTTGCCACAGGATGTGGTGATGGCGACTGGCCTGGACACCTTTAAAAGGGGATTGGACAAGTTTCTGGAGGAAAAATCCAATACGGGGTACAAGCCATGATGTGCATGCGCAACCTCCTGATTTTAGAAATGGGTTATGTCAGAATGCCAGATGCAAGGGAGGGCACCAGGATGAGGTCTCTTGTTATCTGGTGTGCTCCCTGGGGCATTTGGTGGGCTGCTGTGAGATACAGGAAGCTGGACTAAATGGGCCTATGGCCTGATCCAGTGGGGCTGTTCTTATGTTCAGTAGCACACTGGAGATAGTCAGATTTGGTCAGGGGTCTGCCAAACCTGAATGCCATGTGTTCACTTTGTGCAGATAATTACATGACATTCATTTCCAATTTGTGGTTTCCACTGAGTTCCAGTGCAGGTTGGGTTAAAACCCTACACTGCAAACTTGGCCCCCCTCCCCCAATACTGCACTGGTGATATAACTGCCACTGGTCATAAGAGTTCAGGGGTTGGTGCAGCCAAGTGGGTCTTCCGAACATGGCCTTTGGCCAGTGCCTGCTTTGGCCAACCCTAATGCCATCCTTATATCCACTTATGATGATTTAGAAACTTTCAGGGATAAATGTTATTTAAGCTTGTATGATATCCTAAACAGTTATACGTGGCATTGTATTAATGCAGTTGTTACAGAATACAGTTTACTAATATTCCACCAGAGTTCTATGTTATAAAATATCCTTAGATACTTAATAATAAATGCATGTACATAAATGCATGTACACGTTAACAGTCCTGGGGGGGCGGAGCTAACTTTCAGCGAAGTTGCAGTGAACTTTGGGGGTTCCCGAAGAGACTGCGAAATAGATATGTTTTCATGTGCCTAAACAACTAAGGCACGCTTCGGTGCCAGGAAGACGGTACGAAGAGCTAAGAGCTTGAACGGGGGGTCCTTAGAAACAGGCAATTTCAAGGATTTCTCTCTGTTTTGCTCTGTGCTGAAGCATATCTATCCCGGGCGACATCTTTGAGAAGCTCAGAGAGCTGAAAACCCGTCCTCCCACGGCCTAGATACAACAACATTGCAGCGAAAAAAGCTATTAATAATAATAATAATAATAATAATAATAATAATAATAATAATAATAATAATAATAATAATAATAATAAAACTTTATTTTTATCCCGCCCTTCTCCCTAACGGGACCCAGGGCGGCTAACAACATATTAAAAAACAATAGAATTTAAAAAACATTAATACAAACAGATAAAAACATTTAAAAACACACTACAGGGCCATAAAAACAGTAGTCAGATTAAAAGAGTAAAAGAGCAGATCACCAAGGAATCAAGCCTGTAAAACTAAAAGATGTATAAAAAAGTTAAGAAGGCCAGAAATCAGAAGGCTTGTTTAAACAACAGTGTTTTCAGGCCTCGCCGAAAGCTCTCAAGAGAGGGAGCCATTCTCAAGTCAAGGGGAAGGGAGTTCCATAATGTTAAGAGTGAGTGAACTTGGCTCGTTAAAAAGTTTTACTGAGAACTGTAAGTAAGAAGTCTGGAGGAGGAGGAGATAATTCAAGATTATTCACGCTGGCCGTTAGCCACCCAGGGGGGGAATAGGTGAATTGGTATTTCCCCTGCTGGAGTAAGTACAAGGTTATATTTTTTTTAATGGTATGTACCGAAGAGAAATAAATAAGTAATCTTCAACGAAGGAAATAAAGTCTACCTTCATTTTCCCAGCAAAAAGCCTTTATTTAAGCCTGGACACTGCTGGTTTCGGTTTCGGTTTCTCAGCAAGAGGCTTGAAATTTTTTTTTCCCTTTTGGTCATTTAAAGGCATACTAACCTAATTTGACTGTGGATTTGATTGACTTTTTTTGGATATAAAAATTTGGAAAGTAGCCCTGGATACAAAATTAGAAAGTAGCCCTGCAGGAAGTGGCTCGAGTTGGTGTTGATAAAAATGGCTTTTGAAAATCTAAAAGATGATCATGAAAGCCAGGCCTTGTTGGTGGACTTTCTGATGGATTTTAGAAGAGAAATGGAGCAACAAGTCAGAGAACTCTCTGAACAAATTGGGCAAATAAGCTCCTCCCTTGTAAACTCGAGGGAACAGATTATAAACAATAGAGAAGAAAAAAGAATGGATCAGATGTCGGGTGAAGTTAAAGAAGTGGAGTATTTTGAAATGGGACACGAGATGGAAGAAGCAATTGTTATAATAACTGGGAATCTTAAGGAAGAAAAAAGACGAAATCTTCAGAGAGCAAGCTGTCTCAAGAAGAGGAAGAATTTATGGATTGAATTCAAGAATAACAGAATGAAAAAGAAGAAAGAAAAACAGAGGGGGGGACTTAAGAAGAAAAAGAAGAAGTGGAAGAACCAGTAGGAGGACTAAGAGGGAACACCAATAAGATAGAGTACAAAGTAAGCAATAAGAAGAAGGGCGAAATGGTTGAATAATAAATAGAATTTTTTTTTTAAACATATTAAATTAAAATAGATGTAAATGAAAATTTGAAATATAAATATTGTGGAAATTAAGTGATATTAAGATAAATATTTTATTAATTAGATTAAACTAAAGTGGATGAAAAGGGAATTTGGAATATAAGTATTGTGAAAATTAAAGTGGTAAATATATGAAATAAATTAGATGGAACTGCAATTTTGGAATATAAGTATTGTGTAAAATATAGTGGTATTAAGACAAATAAAAGGGTTATTTTATAAAAAAGAAGGTAAATAAAATAAATTATAGATGTCAATTTATTTTGGAGAAAATATTAAACCTGTATTTTGGGTTAATAAATATGTGGTGGATAAGCGAAGTATAATATTATTGTAATTGGAGATATTTGTTTTTAGATGTGATATTAGAAATTACGAATCAGATAAGAGATTGTATTTTAGAGGTTAGTTTAGTGGTAAGAAGAGTCTATAAGTAAAAATTTGAAGCCTTTTTTGAATGGATAGTTATGGAAAATGATGTATAACATGTTATAAGAGATATTGAAAGAGGTAATACCATGGTAATCGGAGACTTCTTTTTTAGATGTCATATTAGAAATTAAGAATCAGATAAGAAAGATTTTATTTTAGAGACTAGTTTAGTGGTAAGAAGAGTGTATAAGTAAAAGTTTGAAGTGGTTTTTTTATGATGGGATAGATAAGGTTAGAGGAAAAATATGGAATGTTAAAGTATTAACCAGTTGGGTTAAAGAATATGATAATTTTTGTATTGATTATTAATTTCGTTTGGATTAATGTTTGTTGTAATCGATGGCCACCACCCTCGTGTGTAACCTATGTAGTCCTAGCCCTAAGTCTATCCAATTTTCCTTACCTGTATCTGTAATAAATAAATAAAGCATTATATTAAAAAAAAAACAGTCAGCTAAACTAGTGTTGCATCAAAATATTGTACCATCTGCTTGACAGAACCCATCCAAGGTTTATCAAATTTTGTAGCTGGAATTTAGAGCTATATATAACACAAGTGGTGTCAATTGACAAAATGATCCAAAGCACCCCTTGTAGAACTATTAAGTATTGGTGTTTCCTGACTCTTCTGTCTCACTGAGTGAATTAGTCCTTTCTGACGGATGTTGAATTGTGATTTTCAAGACCAAATTGGGTATGAAGAGCAATTATGAAATAGATGTTTGCCCTGTTTGCCTAAAGCAGGGATGGAGCAAGGGGCTGTCCTGGGGGAGGACTGCAAACCCCTCACCTGACCTTGGAGCACTCTCCTCTTTTTAAACAGTTTTCTCTAGCTTGGCTCCAATACTGAGCTAGGTGAAAACAAGATTGCTGAAAGCAATCAAGGGTGATGGGTAAGTGTGGCAGGATCTATCTTTTGATATAGATGTAGACACTTATCACCTCTTTATTGGTAAATGGGGAAAGCACCTGTTTAACAAACTTATGGTTGATCTGAATGTCTCATTTGGCCCCTGGTTTTACTTTCAAGGCACATCTTAGAAGTTCAGTAATCAATACCTAGAGCAGATTTTCACTTAGGAACCAACAGTAAGGTTTTATATTTAAAAATACTTAAAACTGGAATTCCCACTGTGGCTGCAAGAATCTCGAAATTGTTGTCAATATTTTAAGAAGCCAATAATTTACTTTAAAGCTTTACTGGTTTAAACATTCTCTAGGGCAATGTTTCCTCAGGCCAAAATACTAAGCACTGGAAAAAAAAACTTTTAGCTGGAAGGGATGGAATAAGAAATCATGTTTACTGAATAGTACATTAAGTTATTTGAAAGACCATTGGTATACCAGAAATAAACAGGTTTATTTTTATTTATTTATTACATTTAGTATCTTGCCCTTTATTAAAAGTACTCAGGGTGGTGTGTGTCGAGGTGATGGTCTTTCCCTGCAAATTTGATCACAACAACCTTGCAAGGCAGGTTAGCCCGACAGAAGTAACTGGTCCAAGGTCACTCTGCGAGCTTTACCACCACATAGAAATTTGACCAGGTGCCCACAATCCAAGTGTGATACTTCGTGACTCCTATCCTCCCCATAAATGTGTTGATTTGTTGTTAATGAAAAGTTAGCACTCACAAGTTAAAATACTATTGTCATCAGAAGTGACTCACTGAAAACAAGGATCTGATCCCAATCAATAATTTCTAAGTCAACTTTTCATTTGCTTTTTAATATAGTTTAACTTATCAATTTAGGTTAAATCCAGACAAGTTTACAGCATAATTCTGTACATGTTTACTTAGAAGTAAGGAACACTGGGCCCAATCCTATCCAATTTTCCAGTGCTGTTGCAGCCATGCCAATGGGGTGTACACTGCATCCTATGGTGGGGAGGCAATCATAGAGGCCTCCTCAAGGTATGGGAATATTTGTTGAACCCCCTTACCTCGGGGCTGCATTGCGACTGCACCAGTGCTGGAAAGTTGAATAGGATTGGGCCCACTGTCTTCAATGGAACATATCAGGTGAGCATGTTTAGGAGAGAGTAAGAAGCACTTACTTCTCACTGATTTCCAATCGTACATGTTTAACTCTGTCTGTAAAATCAATAGAACTTCAAAGTGGTTGAATTGAGCCTACAGATTTTAGCTCATTGCACTTTCTATTTTGCAGAGATTATGGACAAAATGTTTTGCTTGTTGTTTTTTCATAGCCTGAAAACATATCTTTAATGTTTCAATTTAGGGAAAAATCCTCAGCAAATGATGCATGTAAAGCAGAGTTATTTTGACTGAGCAGCTGGAATTTGGGGGCGGGTGGGGGGAAAAAGTGGGAAGTATTCCAGATGTTTCATCCACGTAGCAACACCTTGCATAATATTGTCTTAAAATATCTTGGCCCAGTTTCTCCTAGTCATATCTTTAGCCTGGAGACTTCTGCCTAAAAGTACCCATAATTACAAACTGAACCTTAATGATTTTATGACCTAACTCTCTATCCCCTTTTATAATTTAAGCAAGGTGCATCGTCAAGCTGCTAACATCTGTTAGCAATACATTATATTTAGAGGCTTATATTTATCAGATATATAGTTTCTATGCATAGAAGTATCCCTAATAGCTTCTATTTACTGGCAGTCAAATTAGCTACATGCATAGAAAAATACATAGTCACCCTCTGTAGTACTGTGAATCAGTTTAAGAGTAATAAGAGGAAAGAACATTATAAAAGAATTATCCTGGCCTGGGGAAGTAAAAAAATATCTTGTTTAATTATTTTATTGTCAATTTTACAACCATATGCTTTGAAAATACTGTCTGTCTCAGTTGGATAAATAAAGGTGATACTTTCTCTCTCAGAATGCATACACAACTAAACTCATCTAAGCCTCATATCAGTGAAGTCAATTGGCTAAAACTAACACTAGGGTTTTTCTGTGGCACTAACCAACCATCATGGCTTCAATGCAACTTGACTTTAATAGGCTTTGCAATCTTTAAGATCAGCAGAGAGTCTTCACAGCTACCATCTGTGTGCCAAGTGGATGACAGGTAGGAGTGAAGTGGGGTCCCATAGCTATAAACTTTGCTTCCCCTAGAATCCCATAAATCTCTGAAGCTGAGCATTTTCTGCATGTGCTACAAGATAATTCTGTTTGGTTTGGGCCCTCTGTGGCACAGATTTAGCAAGTGGGGAGATCTTTAATTCTTGATCCCAAGGATCAAAGTACTTACAAGAATAGCCTGACTATAGCACAGGTGCTGTCAATGGAGGAGAATGTCAGTGGAAACCCTGACTCCTTGCAGAGTGGAAATTCTATTCTCATGCAAACATTAGCTGGGATCAAATCCAAAATCTACTTACAGGAAAAAGTCTATCAAAAGGCAGGAAAAGGCAATGTCTAGTTATAGCACATGAAGGCAGAATAAAGCACAAGAACATAAGAAGAGCCCCACTGGAGGTAGTCAAATGCCCATCTAGTCCAACTTCCTGTATCTCACAGTGGCCCACCAGATGACTCAGGGAGCACACAAGACAACAAGAGACCCGCATCCTGTTGTCACTCCCTTGCACCTGGCATTCTGAGGTAAAATTCTAAAATCAGGAGGTTGCACATACCCATCACGGTTTATAACCCCTAGAACTCTGTCCAATCCGCTTTTAAAGACATCTGGGCCAGACACCATCACCACATCCCGTGGCAAGGAGTTCCACAGACTAATTACACGCTGGTATTTTATTTTTACCCAGCGTGTAATTAGTCGAACTCCTTGCAAAGAACTGGCAAGACTCCTTGAACTATGGGAAGACCAAGGGCCAAACTACATATCGATCTTTCATGTTCGTGTATTAATCATTTCCTGCAGGGCTGGTCTGCCCACTCAGATCTCTCTTACTGTCTCGTTAAACAAATCCAGAAGAGCAGTTCCCAATTTATTTAAAGGAACCATGTGATGAAGGAATGAGGTGAGTGGATAGGAAAGTGGATCAGTGTAGCTACATCCACAGCGAGCTGAACGGAGCTGAACGGAGGCAGCAGCAGACTCAGGGGGAACAGCAGATAACATCCATAGGCTCCCCACTACAATCTGGATTGAGACTATGCGAGCACTAAGTGTTGTTAAAGATTCAACCCTCACACCATGCTACCAGTTTGACTCCGAGTACCTCACAACTGGTATTTCCATTTTTAAAAATTGTAGGACTAGATGGTATGATTAACATCATGTCTATTTTGGCTACAAATTGATTCTCTGTTTTATAGTATGTTGACAGTACACAAAAATTTAAAAAGATGAAATGGAACCATTGTTTTTTTCTGAAAAAAATAACTTTATTCACACAAATCTACTTATTTTTTATAAAAGAAAGCAGTAAATATGCTAGTGACGTTTTAAGTGCTATGAAAGGTTAAGCGAGATAGTTAGCTAGCTAAAGACTTCCACTCATACTAATATACTCTCAAATTGATTTTTAAATATTTCTAAAGTTTTACTGCTAAAAGAAAAGTTGGCCACTTAATAGGAAGTTATAAAAACTATTTCGGTTTATGTAGTGTAGACATTAAAGATACTGATTAAAAATAGGTACAGAGATATTTTTAAGAAAAGCACCACATAAGTGTGAGATGACATATATTGCAAGAATGAATATAGGAAGTGCATAATGTTCTGCCTTGTGTGTAATAAGGAATATCAAAATGTATGTGGCCAGAATATAGGGCCTGAACTGGACATGTAATGGAACACAAGCTCCTCCATATTTTTCCTGCAGTTTTCCCAAGGCAACTGCTTTTTCAATCAGCCAGTCTGAGAAAACCACAAGAGTTATTTTGAACGATGTTCTGTTCAAGCATTCCACAAACTCGATCATAACAGTGGCATGCATAGTAAATACATTGTGAATTGAAGGGTCATGGCTAATTTGCAAGTTTAGTTGCCCATATTTTATACAATTTGCATATTATTTTCAAATTCATGTTTGATGCCAAACCATAATTTATGAACATGTTGCACATATTGTACAATCATTACTTTCAAACGTGAAAAACCTGAGTCAGCCTCTGAGAAATCATGATATATAAACTTAAGGTCTAATCATACGAGCTGCTGTGTCAGCAGATACATTCGTAGGATCCTGATATCGAAACAAGGCCACAGCCTGCCAACAAACACAAGAATGCAAGGGAGGGCATCAGGATGAGGTCTCTTGTTATCTGGTGTGCTCCCTGGGGCATTTGGGCTGCTGTGAGACACAGGAAGCTGGACTAGATGGGCCTGTGGCCTGATCCAGTGGGGCTGTTCTTATGTTCTTATGTAATGTTGCCACGGAAGAGAGACACTGTTGCACTGGGGTAATCCAGCGCTCCTTGCTCGGGCAAAATGGTGCCACACAAAATTACTGGCAAGGATGGGTATGAGGCAGACGCAATGAATGGTCCTACAACAAGCATGCTAGTGGCCAAATACTAGTGGGAGAGCTGGTGAGACTCTGTGCTGAATTTTCCCAATATGAATTGCTTGGGATTGAACTGGGGCAGCGCGACCCAAAACATGATCCTATGCAGGCTCAGGTCCACCACCACTGAGTTTAAAAAAACAACAACAACTCTCTGAAACCATTACCACAATCTTTGCATGCTGTGGTTAAACCAGAAATCTAGCACCTCTCGGTGTCAAGGCATAAGAACATTCCCACTGGATCAGGGCATAGGCCCATCTAGTCCAGCTTCCTGTATCTCACAGCGGCCCACCAAAGGCACACTGCAACCAAGGCAGTTTGCAAGGATTCCTGTAATCACACCTTCATCATACTCAGTGAAGCTCTCAGACTGGTACAAAGTAGATCACTCTTGAATTGAAGGAGAGATGAGAGGCAGTGGTGTTTGGAGGGTTGCAGTGATAGCGGGAGATTCAGGGTGACAGGCATCTCAAGTCTCCTGCCCCTTCAGACGCCTCGCAATCTGCTACTGCAGAGGTGCAAAGCGCCATCCAGGTACCACTGCACAACTTTCTTCTTTAGTATGATAAGCTGCATTTTGTGCCACAGCAGAATCAAAGGAATGGAATACCAGAAATTAAAAGTATTGTCCTTTTTAAAAACTCTCTCTCTCTCTCTCGTTTATACAGTGTTTCTCAAACTGTGGGTCAGGAGCCAATTTCAGGTGGGTTCCCATTCATTTCAATATTTTATTTTTTAATATATTAGGCTTGATGCTACCCTGGTATGTGACTGCATTTGGGGAAATGTGACAGACCTGTACTTTTAACAAGCCACTATGTATATTCTTTCAACAATCATAGTAAATGGGACTTACTCCTAGGTAAGTGTGGGTAGGATTGCAGCCTAGGATTGTTAAAAATTATTCTGCTTGATGATGTCACTTACAGTCATGACATCACTTCCGGCAGGTCCTGACAGATTCTGATTCTAAAAAGTGGGTCCTGGTGCTAAATGTGTGAGAACCACAGGTTTATAAATATGGGCAGAAATAATATAGGCTGCAATTCTAACCACACTTTCTTGAGTGTAAGCCCCATTGACCAAAATAGAATTTACTTTTCAGTAGACTTGATTAGGATTGTGCCCTTATTTATATAAGTGGGCTAGATGAATAATTCATCTGATGCAGTAGGGCTGTTTTGTTCACCAGCTAGTATTTGCCAGCAGCCCTTATACTTCAGACAGGTTGGGGTGTGCTTATTTCTTTCTAGTATGTGAATGCTATTAAAAGCAGACTTGATAATTGCCATTTGACCAGTATAAGTAGCTGTGTACAAGAAGCACTTATGGGAAAAGTAAAGCACAATGTAGTGAATTAGAAATCTTTTACAGTACTTCTGTGACCATAATCTTAAGCAGAGGATAGTAATAGAACAGTAGTGTGAACCAAGGTGCTTCCCCACCATCCCACACCAGCCTTCAAAGTCAATTTAAGCAGTTTTAGAGACTCCACATTTGATATGCAATGCACAAATAGAATAAAGACAGGCATCTGTAATGACATTCCTCTGAGTAAATTGTAATAAAGCAACGTAATGTGAAATTACACAGATTTGTATCAGCTTAGAATCTGGCCCACAGAATTCTATGTGCATGCATAATGTGCACATTCTATGTGCAAATGCAAAGGGCATTGTGAGCCTTTGTTAGAAACCAATCATCTGTGCTTATTGCTGCATGTTAAAAAGCCCCATTGCGTATTTGCTTACATTTTATTTTAAATCTCTTTCATAGATACCCATCAGTGGATCTTTAGTACAAAGATGTGAAAATGATAGATGAGATCTGATTCATCTGTACATGTTTATTAACACTAGGATTTTACCTTAGGCTGTTGGCTGAAAAGCTGGTTTGGTAATTCTTATTCAAAGCAGATTGATATGCTGCTATAGAGAGCTCTATTCGTTGATGCAGTCTTGTAGCATCTACACAATTAACTTTCCTTCATTGCACATCAGTGGCATGTTAAGTTTTTCCTAACAACCTCTATGGATGCATATAATCTCATCACAATATATGAAGCATGTCCAATAAAAGGAACATTGATGGGTACTTTAGCTCAGTATTGCACCAAGATTTTTTATGGCCTGGACCAACGAAAAATGGAATTTGATTATTAAAACAACCCTATCCCTCAAGCTTCCACCCGCACTAAATCCAAGAAAGTTATATCCACAGCACCTGCTTCTGTTGTCTCGTATAGTATTTACAAAGAGCAAATGTCTCGCTTTGCCATGAACAGGAAATTTCTAGTTTTCCACAATTTTAACTGAAACTCACAAGTCTTTAAACTGTCTCTTGGCATTGCCATAGCTCCAAGAATTGGTGTATCTGAGTACTGTAGAAATGTTAGCTGAACTGCAGCTGACAGAGAATTATTAATCCACAACTCACCATTCAGGATTAGATGAATCTGGAGAATTCAATGAAATTCTCAGTACTTCCCTGCCTTGATCTCAATCCCAAAGTGCTTTATTCATCTTTTTTTTCCTACATAGTAAAGCCACAAATAAAGACGTTAGAAGCACTGACTCCATTATTTCTATTACCCATTAGCATCAGATTTCTCACCATTTATCTACAGAAGAGGGCATTTCTGAAACCCTCTTTTTTGCTAGGTCAGTTTAGGCTAGCAGCAACTGTTACCCTGCACATGCCTGATCTCATCTGATCTCAGAAGCTAAGCAGGGTCAGGCCTGGTTAGTACTTGGATGGGAGACTGCCTGGGAATACCGGGTGCTGTAGGCTTATACCATAGTCTTTCAAGACTGAAGGTTGCCAACCACAGATTAGGCTGCAATCCTATGAACAGTCACCTGAGGACCCAATCCTATCCAATTTTCCAGTGCTGGTGCAGCTGTGCCAATGGGGCATGCACTGCATCCTGTGGTGGGGAGGCAATCACAGAGGCCTCCTCAAGGTATGGGAACATTTGTCCCCTTACCGTGGGGGCTGCATTGTGGTTGCACTGGTGCTGTAAATTCAGATAGGACTGGGCCCTGGGTCTCCAAATTCTGGCTTGCAGGTTGGATCTGGCACACCAGAATAATGAGTCCAGGCATTGCGTGGCAATGGCAAAGATTTACTGTTCCATCTCACAACCAGTGGTTTTCTCACCCAATGTCTGCAAAGCTTCACACCAGACAGCCACTGCACCCCCCCCCCCCCAGAAATTGGGGTGAAGAGCCTTCTGTGGTGACAGGCAGGGGAAGCGACTGCCCAATATGAAGCTCTGCAGACATTGGGTGTTAAAACTGCTTGCTGCGTGGTGGAACGGTAAGGCTTCACCACCTGGACTCATTATGGGTGTCCAAACCTTTTGGAACACAAGATGCCTTGTGTTCAGGCATCTGACACAGTATTGGTTGGCAACCTTCAGTCTCGAAAGACTATGGTATAAGCCTACAGCACCTGGTATTCCCAAGCGGTCTCCCATCCAAGTACTAACCAGGCCTGACCCTGCTTAGCTTCTGAGATCAGACGAGATCAGGCATGTAATTTACACTTATAATGTGAATAAATTCATGTAAATGAATATATTAGAGATGGAACTAATATGAATGAATGAAGGTCTTTCGACAGCTCAAGGCCTATAAAAGACCTTGCGCAAAGCAAGAATGGCCTTTCCTTTGTTGCCGCTGCTGCCTCACATATGTGAAACAGCAAGCAGCAGAGGGAGGCCTGGCCCACGGCTTGTGCAAGCTGTCAAACAGTCAGCCCTCGCACTGAGAGTAGTCACGTCGTCCCACAGCTCATGTTGGCCATCACACTGAGAGCAGTTGCGTCAGGCCAGCGCGGGCTCCAGCAAGTCTCCGGAGGGCCAGAGCTCATTGGAGACTGGAGGTTCCCTGCGAGCTGGATTGGGAGTCCTCGAGGGCTGCAAGCGGCCCCAGGGCCGGGGTTTGGGCACCCCTGCCATATTGTGAAATACTTTATTAGATGCTATAGCTAATGTAATACATTACAAAACATCCAAAAACATATTATTTACAGTTATGATAAGTTAATTAAAGAGCAGCATAACACTGAATAGTTTATATTCTAGGCCAGCATTCACCAAGCCACAGCTTGTGGGCTGGATCCAGCACAATACTGTATCCCTCCCCACTGTGAGCAGTTCTTACCATTCGACCGTGCTGCTCACAATCAGCCCACCCAGTCTCTTCAGAGCAACCCTCTGTGCAGTCACACCTGCCTGGTAATGGAAAAATCCATCACCGGTTACAAGCCATGATGTGTATGTGCAACCTCCTGATTTTAGAAATGGGCTATGTCAGAATGCCAGTGCAAGGGAGGGCACCAGGATGAGGTTTCTTGTTATCTGGTGTGCTCCCTGGGGCATTTGGTGGGCTGCTGTGAGATACAGGAAGCTGGACTAGATGGGCCTATGGCCTGATTCAGTGGGGCTGTTCTTATGTAGGACAGGCCCCATCTGGCCTGGATGCCTTTAAAAGGGGATTGGACAAGTTTCTGGAGGAAAAATCCATTACGGGTTACAAGCCATGATGTGTATGTGCAACCTCCTGATTTTAGAAATGGGCTATGTCAGATGCATGGGAGGGCACCAGAATGCAGGTCTCTTGTTATCTGGTGTGCTCCCTGGGGCATTTGGTGGGCCGCTGTGAGATACAGGAAGCTGGACTAGATGGGCCTATGGCCTGATCCAGCGGGGCTGTTCTTATGCTCTTAATGTGGGTTCAAAGCCTGCTGGGGCAGGCGCTTCAGATGAGAGTGTCCAGAGCGTTGTGCTGGAGATGGGGGAGAATGACTGTGAGCAGCATGGCGACTGCTGTTCTAGGCCATATTTTGTTCCTGAGCAATAACTACTTTGACATGACAGGATAGAGGTGAGAGTAAAATCTAAGGAAATAAAATAGGGAGAACGCTGAACCAGTTGAACCAGTTATGAATTCAACCATAGCCCTTTTTTCTAGTAGATCACATTGCCCATGCACTCTTAGGATGAGTCTTCTAACATATATGCCAATGTTTGATAAAGGTCAAGGTGTATGATGCAGGTTGATGATTTTTGCCTAACCAGCAGAATGCAAAGAGAATATATTAAGAATATAAGAAGAACCCCGCCAGATCAGGCCAAAGGCCCATCTAGTTCAGCTTCCTGTATCTAACATTGGCCCACCAACTGCTTCAGGGAACACACTAGACAACAGACACAACCTGCATCCTGGTGCCCTCCCCTGCATCTGGCAGTCAGAGGCAGCCTACCTCTACTGATGTCATATCTTTTGTTTGTACATTCATATGTGCTATTAGTAATCATCTAATGTTCCCCTGGATACTTACAATGACCTGCCTTTCTACTCTGCTACACTAGTAAACTTCCACTTTTGATCCATTTCAATAACTACTTTTAATATATCTTGATGCCATGACTGCAGGCAGTACATTTAGGGAACTATATTCTTTATAACTAGAATTTGACACCACTAGAATGGTGTAAATTTTATAAAAATAACATTATTTTCATTTGGGGCCAGGGTAAACATTCCTCTAGTGGTAGCCGATCCTCACTGATTTGTATACAACCCCAATATTATTGATGATGAAGCGCTCAGGTCAGTACTGATAACTCTTGGGCAAGTTGCACTGAAATTAACAAGAATGCAAGAATCAGAGGGCTGGAAAGAACTTCATGAATTGTCAAGGTCCAGAGGCAGCAATCTTCTTTCTTGCCTAGTGCTACTGTTCAGAAGATCATGCACCCTCCATTTTGATGCAAAATATTGGTGGACAAATAGCCTCAAGATGTCCTCTGGTCAGTCTTCTCACCTTAGGAATGGAATCAGTCTAAACTAATCCAACTAAATGGTTGCATGCATTGCCTTTTAAAGCCCCCTTGTCGATGTGTCCCAGAACATTTCCCCCCAAATCCATCCTACGTATTTTTAGTTCAGTTTGAGCATATTTCTTATGCTGCTTAGGGCTCCATGATGCCTGTCAAAGTAACACTTCATGTATCTGAAGGTTGTTATCAAGACTTCCCTCAGACTTTTCTGATGGAAACAAACCCAACTCCTGCTGCTTTTTCTGACCTATTGGTATCTTGTTTTTTGAGCTCACAAGGTGCGGTATATGGAAATGTCAATGCATTGTACGTATGCAGAGGAATAAGCATTGGATCAGAATTCAACCCCCCCCCAGTCTGTAAGAGGCCAAATGTCCCCCCCCCCAGGCCAAATAACTCTGACTTCACTTTAATTGAGTGAGATGTGTAATTTTGAAGCATGTCCAGTTTCAAGGAGAGAGATAGCTTATGATTAAAGATAGTCGGAAGTGCCAGGTCCTGGCCAGAATCTAGTGACAAGACGACCATGAGGGCTAAAACAGATGTGACAGAGGCCATGGGCAAAACATTTGCTCACACAGGCATTCCAATTTGTGGTCCTCAAAATAGTTTATGATGATTTTTTTTTAAATCTAGTATATACAAGTAACATATAATAATAGCAATGAAGGACTAGAATGATAACTAAAATGAAAACAAAAGCTACATTTTGAAAAACAGATACCCTTCCTTTGAGTAGTTTCTAGTATCTATGTTCCTGGTGTTTTGAATCTTGTGCTTCTGTGAAAGTACTGAAAATCCAGTCTTCAGTTTTCAGTCAAATAAAGAAGGTAAGAAGGAAGGAACAGGTGGGAATGCAAAGATATGTGTGTCTGCAAGAGAGAGAGGGAGAACTGTAGAATCAGAGTAACAACAATTGCTGTTTGGGGCAATATTGCTGTAATAAAAGCACTCCGGAAAGGCATTCTATATGCCATTAAATTGTTTATGCATTTTATGTGTGTCTTGTCTTGCATAAATGAAGCTACCATATGAGCTGGCCAATTCACTGGTAGACGTAGCACACTAGGAGTGTAGCAGCCTCAGCCAACAATTTAATTACTGGCATGCTACCGTTGCCCACAAATGAGCCAACTAACAAGTTGTTTATACATGAATAGGTGCATGTGGAATGCTTTACTTCTATGTTGGTCCTCGGAGAAATGTGTGTAGGATCATATCATATCTTGTCATTGTAGTGATTCGTTCTAAAGTTTAAGACCTTGAATTGTGATTTGGACCTGAGGTTGGTATTGCACAAGTAGTAGATACTTCCACTTACACAAGGAGTTTATTTTTTTTTATTTTTTTTGCCAATCCCACATTCCTGTTGCAGCGCCTCACTGCATGCTATCCTGGTAAGATGGTCCTACAACTCTCAAAAGTTTAGGGGAGGTACAGAGGGAAGAGCGGGCAAAGAAAGCCTTTATCCATCAATAGAACTGAAGAATAGGATCCAAATTTTTTATCATTAAACTGCATCCAAGTTATTTATGTTCATTTTTCCCAGTTTCAGAGTTTGTTTCAAGCTCTTGCATTCCAAAGTACTTGTTTCCCCAAATCTGGTACCCTCTATGTGCTCTATGTGCTCTTTCATCCAGTAACAGCCACTGATTTCAGTGGGGCTTGTACCCCAGAGCTTCCACTAAACTGCACACAATATGAAATGTTCCATCCAGTTCAAAGATTAGAACTGTATCATGTCTGAAGTGGGTGCTAAAGGCCGCACTGCACATTAAACATTCGCAGAGTGTAAATTCATGCATCTCCCATCATGTTTGACACAGCTGCCTGCATTTATACCAGGATATGTACCCATGATGCAACTGTTACCCTGCACATGCCTGATCTTGTCTGATCTTGGAAGCTAAGCAGGGTCAGGCCTGGTTAATACTTGGATGGGAGACCACTTGGGAATACCAGGTGCTGTAGGCTTATACTATAGTCTTTCGAGACTGAAGGTTGCCAACCATGTACCCATGGCAAGGTGCAAAGATTGGTTTGTGGCTCCCTAGCATGTGTATACATGATGAGGAAAAGCCTCAAATATGACAGTGCATGCAATTGGTGTACCCTTTTAATAAAAAAAAAAATGTAAAGTTAAGAACATAAGAACAGCCCTGCTGGATCAGGCCATAGGCCCATCTAGTCCAGCTTGTTGTATCTCACAGCAACCCACCAAATGCCCCAGGGAGCACACTAGATAACAAGAAACCTCATTCTGGTGCCCTCCCTTACATCTGGCATTCTGACATGGCCCATTTCTAAAATCAGAAGGTTACACATACACATCATGGCTTGTAACCCGTAATGAATTTTTCCTCCAGAAACTGGTCCAAACCTCTTTTAAAGGCATCTAGGCCAGATGGCATCACCACATCCTGTGGCAAGGAGTTCTACAGACCAACCACACAATTGCATCTATTCCTAAACTGCTACTACATTCATCCAGTTTTAACTGCCAGGAGCAGCAATTTTACTGATTTTCCAAATGAACACGATACATATTTAATGTAGAAGTAAACAAAACAAAAACAAAAACAACCCCCAAGTAATTACCTAAATTTTGAGTTGATAGCAATCAATTTCCAAGAATTATTCAACCTTACAGAACAACAGCAGTACAAAAGAGGATAAAAAAATCAAGGGCATCTTAAAATGCTTTAGACAAACTCATGTGACTTCATTTTAATGACGAAATCATTTACACTGGGATGGGGGAGGTAGAACTCGCTAAACGGTATATACACACGTATACAAATTGGTGGTAGTGGTGCTAGTTTGAGGCAGACTAAAGTGCCATGTAGTAGACAGCATCAGGCTCTGAACCTTCCCAGCACCACAAGAAAATGCATATATCACAAGGCTACTGAGATAAAGTAACGTTCAGCCCTAGAGGGCATAGATTTCGTCTTTATGTAAATGAGTGCCTGTCATTGCATGCATGATTCACTGCTCAGAGTGTACTCTTCTGTGACGAATGAGTCCCGCTTAATTTGGCAGTGATTATGCAGGTTGCTGGCCCTCTAAACCCCTTTGAACTTGTAATTGCTGCTGGTTTAAATAATGAACATTAAGGGGTGGTGGATTCATAAAACTGTGGATAATTACAATTTTTTCTTTTTTTTCCTCTTTGTTTTTTGTTTTTTTTTATAAAAGGCTTCTGAGGCCACTGATAACTGTATCATGCTAGGCTGTTACCAAAATAAAGCTGCAGTCTTCTTCATAGTACAGAGGAAAAGGAAGGAAGAGACAGAGAGAGAGAATGACTAGGAAGAAAAGGAGGAGCAATGGCACTCATGAATATTCATAGTCCGTCACATCTGTAGCAGACTTGCTTTCTACCTTTGTGTGCGTGGGTGTAGTTCAACATGGACTATGAGTACTAACAAAAGAAGGTGATTGTGCAGTTTCATTAGGTTCCAGGTTTCATCTTTGCAAATCTTAGGGGTGAACTTTTTAAAATTCCCTCCCTCATCTCCTGAATCTTCAAACACCAAAATGTGCTTAGCCAAATAATGAACCCTTTCTTTTATTTTTGCGTTATTTTAGTTTTTGTCAGCATGGGGGCTTATCTATATTGAGTGGATTAAAAAAGAAATCTGTTTCCAACAGACCAGGGTATTTAACAAGCAGAAAATTCACCCCCCTCCCCATTTCATTGAATTCAACAATTCATCTGATATAATTTGATTCAGCAAAAACATAAAAAAAGAATTTTCATATATTGAGGGTTGATAGAATATTGCTGCATGATGGTCAGAAACCCAAGTCTTCGTGCTACTGCTTAGAAACACGAAAGAATGACTGATAAATTTAGCAATCTCTCGTTCTGTTTTCAAACACAACAGAGATTTATAGCTTTGCTGCTCCCATGGCAAATGAAACAGCACACAGAAAGGGCATCTGGTTTTGATTTTGCAGTGTTTTACCCTCTTCTTGTTCTTTCTTGTTCCTAAGCAGACAGTAGTTGCTTCTCTCAATGATTATCGACCTGTGGCTCTAACTTCGGTAATTATGAAGTGTTTTGAGAGGCTGGTGTTGAAACATATTAAGTCTGGTCTTCCACCCGCCTTGGACCCTTGTCAATTTGCATACAGGAGTAATAGGTCGACTGATGATGCCATCTCTATTGTTTTACCTACAGTCCTGTGTCATATGGAACAACGGGGTACATATGTACGGCTGTTATTTGTGGATTATAGTTCTGCTTTTAACACCATTCTACCTAGCAGGCTGTTTTTTAAAATGACTAGTTTGGGCATACAGCAAGACATTTGTCTGTGGATAAAGGACTTTTTGACAAATAGGCCACAGTCAGTTAGGATGGGCTCTTATCATTCTTCCACTCTGATATTAAATACAGGAGCTCCCCAAGGCTGTGTGCTGAGCCCCTTCCTCTATTCCCTATATACACATGATTGTACCCCATCACATAACACCAATGAAATTATAAAATTTGCAGACAATACTACAGTGGTGGGGCTTGTTAGCGAGAATGATGAGTCTGCTTATAGGAAGGAGGTACAGGAGTTGTTATTGCAGTGCAAAGAAAATAATCTCTCACTTAACATCAAAAAAATTAAAGAACTTATAATTGACTTCCGGAAAAAGAGGGATGTACACACACCATTATACATAAATGGTGAGGAGGTGGAGAGGGTTGCTAGTTTCAAATTCCTAGGTATTTACATCACAGAGGACCTCTCATGGACTATTAACACCAGCATGTTGATAAAAAAAGGCACAAAGCGGTTATATTTTCTGAGGAAGCTTGGGAGGTTAAATTTGTCACAGCAGCTGCTTGTGTCTTACTATCGTTGCACCATTGAGAGTGTCCTAACCTATGATATCTTGGTGTGGTACGGAAGAGAATTATTAAGATTGCGCAGCACATCATCAACCTTCATCTACCAGCTTTGGAGGACATCTATACATCTCGCTGTCTGCAGAAGTCACATAGTATTCTGAGAGACCCCTTCCATCCTGCTCATAAATTCTTTGAACTGTTGCCTTCAGGTAGATGATGCAGAACTATTAGAGCAGCACCACACGACTCCTGAACAGTTTTTATCCCACAGCCATAATTACTTTGAATAAGGCGATATAGTTGTTACCATTATCCTGGGCATTAAGGTCTGTTATACTGTTTTTATATTATGATGCATGTTGTATAGAATGTGTGGGTGAGTGTGTAGAGTGTGATTGTTGGAATTGTAGTATATATTTATGCTTGTATCCCTAAGGTGCATAAATTTCGTTGTGCTATAGCACAATGACAATAAAGTTACTACTACTACTTCAGCCCAATCCTATGCCTGTCTACTCAGAAGTAAGTCCCATTATAGTCAATGGGACTTACGCCCAGGAAAGCGTGAATAGGATTGTAGCCTTTGTCTATTTCTAGGATTCTTAAAAATAAATAAAAAACTTTACATTTTCTTTATCCCAGAACAGTGTTTATTAATAAGCAAGAATACAGTTTTGATAATCGCAACCATAGTAGAGAATGATTAACAGCTATAACAACAACTCCTCAATAATGCCTTAGAGAAGCAGGACTACGATAGTGACAATGTCGATATGAATTATCAAAGTTCAAAGTTGCACCTGAGTTGGCTACATCTAATCAATGCAACTATTTTCAACTGAAATCAAAGTTTTGAGAAGTTATTTTGTTTAAATACACTTCCAAATAAACATACTTAGAAAATTTAATTATGCCCAAATATTCAGAAGAATGGGAGCTGGAAAACTGAAATGATTTTGTTGATTATAATACGCGTCTCATCAAATGAACAACAGTTTTCCCCATATCTGAAAAATCTAAGCAAGCTTCAGGGTTGGAAAAAGCTGGACAGTAAAGACAAAGACAAGGATTTATGCTCAGACTTGACTTTGTAAAAGTTGCAGAATATTGTAGATAAGACTGCCGAGTCCAAGAAACATACCCTGATCAAACATAAGCTTTTTTCATCAGTTCTCTTCGCTGATCTTCAATTTGTTGGCTAGCAACTAATTTTTAACCAAGGGCGCAGGTTGAATAGGTTAGAGTAGAAGGGCCAGCAATATTGCCTCTACCCACTTCCATGGAAACATAGGCTTTTCTTATCCTAAGAAACGTTCCCATCTCCTCATTGCGCACCTTGATCACTTTCCTTAAATAAGACACAGGCAAAGGGCTCTTTAACCCCTTCCTACAAAGCATAATCAACAGCAAAAGCATCAGCAAAACCAGATCATGAGTCTTGGTTACTTTCCCATTTGCTTTGTTGTCCTGTGTACTTTGCACACAGCCAAAGGGCATAAAGCCTCTATGGTTTTAAACTGGGGAGGAGAAAAGTTAAAAGCCCTTTGTTGGTGTCATGGTTTGTAGAATCATGCATAATGGGGAGGTCCTAAGATTTCTTAGAAGAAGAAGAAATCCTTAGAAGATTTCTTAGGATAAGAAGCAGTGGGACTCTAATGGGATTTCCAGATGTATCACTGCTTTATATTATATATTCCACCTTCTTAGGCTGCAATCCTATACACATTTACCTGGAAGGAGGCCCCACTGACTATAGTGCAAGTAATAAACTAGTTGTATTATTTTATTAGAATACAAGGATTTAACAGAAGAGTTACCCTACACATGCCTGATCTCATCTGATCTTGGAAGCTAAGCAGGGTCAGGCCTGGTTAGTACTTGGATGGGAGACCGCCTGGGAATACCGGGTGCTGTAGGCTTATACCATAGTCTTTTGAGACTGAAGGTTGCCAACCACAAGGACAGATTCTGGGAAAACGGAATGTATCACCGGTATGCATTGAACAGTGTCACGTGGTGGTTAGGGTGTTGGCCTAGGAACAGGGAGACCGGAGGTCAAATCCCTTTCCCTCAGCAGGAAAGCTCAGTAGGTGACATTCAGTCAGTCACAAAATCTAATCTACTTTATAGGGTTGTTATAAAAAGGAAGAGAACCATCTGCATCTTGGAAGAAAACTATGATAGAAATGTAAACATGCACGAATAATGTATGTAAAACTGTTGGGCGAGAAGGATGTCCACCCCCCATCACTTTGGCAAAGCCCTCCTTATCCACTCTTTGAGGATTAGCCCATATCCTCCAGATCAGTGATTTTCAACATTTTTCTTCTCATGGCACATTGACCTCTATGGTCTTCTCTGCGGTGTTTGCCTGTGTTGATGTCACTTCTGCCTTCCGGGAGACTCTTTTGGGTTCTGTAGCTCTGTTTCTAGGGCAACTGTCTTCAGTTACAAATTGGCAGTCCCTCTTCCTCCACCAGATCCTTATCGGCAGCAGAGGAAGAAGGACAGACAATTCATTACTACAGTTGCCTTAGAAACACAGCCACAGAACCCAGAAGAGTTTTTCATGCACACCAATGTGTTGCGGCACACTGCTTGAAAATCACTACTCCAGATTATAAAATGCAACAAGGGGGAGGCAGGCTCATATGAGCAAGGTACTCATAGTCTTCTATGGCTGCACATAAGGCTGTTGTCATTTGACATTTAAAAAAAAAAACACCTTTGACCCTCTTTCTCTATTTGCATCACATAATAAGATATTCCAATTGCCAAGGAACCCATATCTGCTTTAGGACATGCCCACACGAGACATTTGGAGATAAGGTGGACTTGGGTAAAATCATTCAGTGCATCTCATCTCCACAGCACAACCTATGTGGGTCCCTGTCATTGGGCAGAAGCAAAGCCCTAAAGGCTGCTATAGTGCACAGGCCACGCACTGGAAAAGCCAATCAGAGCGCTTAGAACTTTCCGCCATATTGCAAGCACCTAGACTTCACTGTACTGAGAGCGGATGTATAATTGTACTAAAAGGGTGAACTGTAAAGTTCAAATCTTCAGCCAGGGACACAGTTAAGTAGCTTAAGTAAGCCACTATCTAAGAGATAGATAGCTGCAATATGGGGATAATAACACTGGCCTACTTTACTGGGTTAGTATAATTGAGAAAATGTGTGACAAGCATCTTAAGCGCTGAATACAAATGGTTTCATTATTTGATAACACTGAACCAAAGCAGAGACATGGGCCTTATCCCCCCTTAGTTTGAGAGAAAATAAGGTCAAGGGAAACTGAGTAAATATGTCTAGAACTAGTTACTGGAGGAAAAATCCATTACGGGGTACAAGCCATGATGTGTATGCGCAACCTCCTGATTTTAGAAATGGGTTATGTCAGAATGCCAGATGCAAGGGAGGGCACCAGGATGAGGTCTCTTGTTATCTGGTGTGCTCCCTGGGGCATTTGGTGGGCCGCTGTGAGATACAGGAAGCTGGACTAGATGGGCCTATGGCCTGATCCAGTGGGGCTGTTCTTATGTTCTTCTGTAACTAGAACGCCAGTCATTAAATTAATGTCCACCAGGTCTAGTGTCTCATAGCGGTAGCCGCTCCAGAAACAAAGGCTGATGTTTGAAGATCTTCCAGAACTAAAGCCTGCAGTGCGCCTTCCTGCTGGAAGGTTTGTTTAAAAAAATTAAAAAATGAAATTAAAAATTAAAATTCTATGGGCAGTTTATGACAGTGGGATGCTGGATCGTGATGCTGTCAGGCCATTCGAGGGTGCAAGGCCATTGCAGTGGTGGATCCCTGTTACCGTGATCCCCAGGCACCAGGACAGGTAGCCTGGCACAGCAAGCGATTCATGGATGGGAGAGAGGAGAGGAACTGGGAGGTGTGTTGAAGGTGGGAGGGTTGAGTCTGGTGGCAACAACTTTCACTGGATCCTATCCCCCCATGTTGAACCCATCACACTCCCCGAGTTACTGCTCAGAAGTAATTCCCATTGTGTTCAATTAGACTTACTTTCAGGTAAGTGCATATAGGATTTTAGCCTTAGCTATTCTAACTGACCAACATTTCTTAACAGTGACAGAGTATATCTTTGTGGTTGTGCATATTGCAATCTTGGTCTGCCTACCACTATGGAATCATAATACACAGCAACGGTATGCATTATTAGAGTAAAAAATACTACACATTTTTTCCACCTTGAGAAACGCAGAAGAAGAATAGGGCTTTTTATTGCTCAGGGCAATTATAAAGTAGGTAATCAGCAAGCGGGGAAAAAACACAACTGTGTTTCTGTAAATTAGATGTAAATCTTGGCAGAGAGCATGAAGGCTGGGAATGTGAGTGTATTATGTTGTCAAACCTCAGAGTTTAGAATGACAGAATAAAACACTCATGGCCAAAGTACCCATAGTTTTTATCTAATACCCCACTCATCCTTAATTGCTATTCAGTTAGCCCTGCTGTGAATAGGGGTTACACAGTGTAAATGTTAGAGGAGAAGAAGGACACGTAGGCATATGACTCAAAGGGACTCCAAGGTAATTTAGTACAACTTACCCTAAGGCAGGATCCTTCATACGCCAATCCACATACATTCTTCACATTAACCCTCACATATATTTACTCACATCACTGAGATTATATTGCACATTAGGCACACAAAGAGAGGAAGGGGTGCTTGCAGGACAGTGAAGAGCAAGACAATCTAGCAGAAAGGAGGATTGGAGGATAGCAAATGTCACGCCTATCTTTAAAAAGGGAAAGAGGGGAGGACCCGGGAAACTATAGGCTGGTCAGCCTAACATCTATACCGGGTAAGATGGTGGAATCAAAGATAGGATCTCAAAACACATAGACGAACAGGCCTTGCTGAGGGAGAATCAGCATGGCTTCTGTAAGGGTAAGTCTTGCCTCAAGAACCTTTTAGAATTCTTTGAGAAGGTCAGCAGGCATGTGGATGCGGGAGAACCTGTAGACATTATATATCTGGACTTTCAGAAGGCGTTCGACATGGTCCCTCACCAAAGGCTACTGAAAAAACTCCACAGTCAGTGAATTAGAGGACAGGTCCTCTCATGGATTGAGAACTAGTTGAAGGCCAGGAAACAGAGAGTTGGTGTCAATGGGCAATTTTCACAATGGAGAGAAGTGAAAAGCGGTGTGCCCCAAGGATCTGTCCTGGGACCGGTGCTTTTCAACCATAAATGACCTGGAGACAGGGTTGAGCAGTAAGGTGGCAAAGTTTGCAGATGACACCAAACTCTTCCGAGTGGTGAAGACCAGAAGTGATTGTGAGGAGCTCTAGAAGAATCTCTCCAGACTGGCAGAATGGGCAGCAAAATGGCAGATGTGCTTCAATGTCGGTAAGTGTAAAGTCATGCACATTGGGGCAAAAAAATCAAAACTTCACATATAGGCTGATAGGTTCTGAGCTGTCTGTGACAGATCAGGAGAGAGATCTTGGGGTGGTGGTGGACAGGTCGATGAAAGTGTCCACCCAGTGTGCGGCAGCAGTGAAGAAGGCCAATTCTATGCTTGGGATCATTAGAAAAGGTATTGAGAACAAAACGGCTAATATTATAATGCCGTTTTACAAATCGATGGTAAGCCACACCTGGAGTATTGTGTCCAGTTCTGGTCGCCGCATCTCAAAAAAGACATAGTGGAAATGGAAAAGGTGCAAAAGAGAGAGACTAAGATGATTATGGGGCTGGGGCACCTTCCTTATGAGGAAAGGCTATGGCTTTTGGGCCTCTTCAGCCTAAAAAAGAGGCGCCTGAGGGGGGGCATGATTGAGACATACAAAATTATGCAGGGGATGGACAGAGTGGATGGAGAGATGCTCTTTACACTCTCACATAACACCAGAACCAGGGGACATTCGCTAAAATTGAGTATTGGGAGAGTTAGAACAGACAGAAGAAAATATTTCTTTACTCAGCGTGTGGTTGGTCTGAGGAACTCCTTGCCACAGGATGTGGTGATGGCGTCTGGCCTGGACGCCTTTAAAAGGGGATTGGACAAGTTTCTGGAGGAAAAATCCATTACGGGTTACAAGCCATGAAGCGTATGTGCGACCTCCTGATTTTAGAAATGGGCTATGTCAGATGCAAGGGAGGGCACCAGGATGAGGTCTCTTGTTATCCGGTGTGCTCCCTGGGGCATTTGGTGGGCCGCTGTGAGATACAGGAAGCTGGACTAGATAGGCCTATGGCCTGATCCAGTGGGGCTGTTCTTATGTTCTTATAAAGAAAAACATGAGATACACGTTTCAGTACAAAACTGACCCAAGTTGCTACTGAAGATGGCCTTCACATGGAAGGAGATTCCGTCTGAATCCCAGACATTGCATCATCCACAATGATGCAAAAGTCACCAACAAAATTTCCAGAACAGATGCTTTCTGTCTACCTGGGCAGGATTAAGATCTTCAGAGCACAATTCAAAAGGAATGTTCAGCTGGTGCAAGTCCCTTGTGTGGGCCTGGGAGCGTTGCATACATGCGGTAAAACACGTTTGCGCCTCCTCGTGTGTCAGCTGGCGGGCTCAGGGACCTGCGCTGCCCCATGGGGGCCAAATCCAGCCTCTGCGTCAATGAGGATAGCCAAGCTTGCCCAGCGTGAGGAGCGGGGGGGGGGGGAAGGTGGGGGGGAGGTGTTTCGAGGTGGGGAAGGGCAGGCCGTGGGCGAGCCTGTGGGCGGGTGGGTGGGGAACTGAAGGCAGGACCAGTGTCCGGTAGTTATGCCGGATCCTAGCCCCATTCCCGGACGACACAGAGGAGCTCCGGGTTCTCCAGGAGCAGCTTTTCAGGTGGCACAGATCCAAGTAGACCTATTGGGATCGCTGCTGCTCTCTCGGAGGTAAGGGGAATTTTCTTCCCGTTGGCTCAAGCTGAGCCCCAGCCAGCCCTAAACTTGCACTGGGTATAGCGCAGGCCCATTGGCCGGCCTGTTCCAGGGCAAGTTGGTTGGCAGCCTTCAGTCTCGAAAGAGTATGGTATAAGCCTACAGCACCTGGTATTCCCAGGCAGTCTCCCATCCAAGTACTAACCAGGCCTGACCCTGCTTAGCTTCCAAGATCAGACAAGATTGGGGACTGCGCTATTAGGGGTCTTTTCAGGCAGTGGTAGGAATGGATTATGCGATGGAGCAAAAGAAGGCAAATGCTTCTCTCTCTTGACTGCACTCTTCTTGCTTCTATATTAAGCCATTTTCTAGCTGGAGGAGATGGAGACACTGGGATAAACAACAAAGATAACTTTCTTCCTCACACCTTCTTTTATATCTGTGGAGGCAGAAAGAAATGCAAAGGAGAAAATTTTCGAGGAAACTGTCAGAAAGGCAAGTGGGGAGATAAACAGAAGGACGTAGGATGGTAAAAAAGATTCTCTTCCACTTTGTCTCCCCCTTCCTCCAAGCAGTTTGAGGAAGCCTGGAGGCATATATAGAGTCCGCAGGTCTGTGTGTGTGTATCTGGGGATCTGCCTGTTGGCAACCTCCAGCTGTAAGCATTTGCATCCGAAGTTGCATTATTTCTATGTTCCGGATAGCATTTAGCATCCTGTTAGTGTTAAAATAAATATGCAGGCGTAGAAGTAAAGGTGGTAATCAAGTTGGCCTAAATGTACTCTAGAATATGATTCCACGCAAACTGGAAATGAAAATTATTGTTATTTATGTAGCACAATCACTCTGTGTGCTACTTTACAAAGAGTGAAAGTAATAATACTTTCTGTTTGGTGTAATCCTTGCAACAATTATGTAGGATAATTATTCCTACATTGCAGATGGGCAGCTGAGGCCAAGAGTGAGTGAACTGTCCTAAGGTCAGCTAAGGGATCTCCTAAGGGATCATCCCTTAGGGACGTCCTAAGGCAGGGGTGCCCAAACCCCGGCCCGGGGGCCACTTGCAGCCCTCAGGGGCTTCCAATCTGGCCCTCAGGGAGCCCCCAGTCTCCAATGAGCCTCTGGCCCACCAGAGACTTGCTGGAGCGCATGCTGGCCCGATGCACCTGCTCTCAGCATGAGGACAACTGTTTGACCTCTCACCTGAGCTGTGGGATGAGGGTTCCCTCCACTACTTGCTATTTAACATCTGTGATGCAGTAGTGGCACAGAAGGAAAGGCTGGCCTTGCTTTGTGCAAGGCCTTTTATAGGCCATGAGCTACTGCAAGTCCTTCATTCATTCATACAAGTTCCAAATCTAATAAATTTGTTTATGTAAATTTATTCAAATTTTACATGTAAATTAATTCTTCCCCCCCCCCCCGGCCCCTGACACAGTGTCAGAGAGATGATGTGGCCCTCCTGCCAAAATGTTTGGACACCCCTGTCCTAAGGGATCATCACAGAAGGGAGATTTGAAAGAGGGAAGTTCCAATTCACAGCTCAGACTTTTAGCCGCTAAATTACACCAATCCTCTAGACCAGGGCTCTCCAAATCCTGGCCTATGGGCCAGATCCGGGGTTTAGAAAAAGCCCTCCTTCCCCCGTGAGCGATGCTTACTGTTCTCCCATGGTGCTGCTTATTTTCCAACCTGATGTCTGCACAGGGACGCTCTGGGCAGTCACATCTGCCCAGACATCCTGCTACACAGCCTGCTAGGATTCTGGGCAATAGACATGACTGCCCAGAGCATGCCTGTGCAGATTGGAAATAAGTGGTGCTGCAGCAGAATGGTAAGCGCCACTTGGGAGGGAGAGGGCTTTTTCAAAGCACAGCGGTCGCTCCTCTAGACCAGCGATTTTTAACCAGTGTGCCATGGCACATTGGTGCGCTATGAATGGTCTGCAGGTGTGCTGTGGGAGTTTGGGGGAGTGTCATTTATTAATAGGTATATTAGTATTCTGTGACACTTCTTAGAAAAAGAACACACACAAGTTTTGACTGATGCAGCTTCTTTGCCTCACCATGTTATCCAAACCCAGGTGGCTCAGTAGTGCCAAGTTTCCTATCCAAACAGTGAGATGCAGGGCTATTTAATATGCAATATGCAAAGTCTGGCTGCCACTCACGCATTTCCTAATAGACAAATCAAAAACTCCAAAGGGGCACAGTTTTGGCTTTTTGGAAGCAGCTAGCTACAGTGGGAGACTAGAAAAAAAATCTTGTCAGTTTAATTCTAAAAAGTGTGTCACTGCTGAGTAAAAACATCGAAAAGTATTTTCAACATTGACAAGTATTTCCCATCACTTGATTATCTTCCTTGGATAGGGTGCAAAATCCATTTGTGTTAAGTGTGTGTGAGTCAGCAGAATTAATTGTTGCAGAAGAAGATGAGCTTACAGAAATAGCAGAGGACTGAAACAGAAACACTCATTAACACAACGATCAAAATTTGTTATTGAACTTTAAACCAAATCTTTATACTTGGTTTTAAAATGATAAAATATATCCTGAAAAAACCGACAATGTGCCAATTTTAGCAACTTGTCGGTGTGCCATGACTTGAAAAAGACTGAAAATCACTGCTCAAGGTTGGTGTGTATCTGTATGGATAGTGGGATGGAACTACTTTGTTATGCTGGACAAGTTCAAAATTCCTCATAATTCAGTATGTAATTCTTTTGAAGATACAGAGGCAGTGACACTGTTTTTGTGGGAGAATTTGAAATACTGGAAGTCCACCAGAAGAAGAAACATAATATGCTGTACTGTATATGCTGTGCCATGATGGCGATTAGCTGGGCCACAGAGGGATAATGTGCTGCCCTCAATGTCTATTTTGCTGTAGGGGTGTGATTTTAAGGAAGCTAACACAGAGAAACGTGAGGTCAGATTCTGTGCTGTAAAATACCTTCTCCCATGCAGACACCAGCCCCAAGCATAAGAACATAAGAAGGGCCCCACTGGATCAGCCCATAGGCCCATCTAGTCCAGCTTCCAGTATCTCACAGCAGCCCACCAAATGCCCCAGGGAGCACACCAGATAACAAGAAGACCTGCAAGGCCTCCTGGGAATTGCAGTTAAGAACATAAGAACAGCCCCACTGGATCAGGCCATAGGCCCATCGAGTCCAGCTTCCTGTATCTCACAGCGGCCCACCAAATGCCCCAGGGAGCACACCAGATAACAAGAGACCTCATCCTGGTGCCCTCCCTTTCATCTGGCATTCTGACATAACCCATTTCTAAAATCAGGAGGTTGCGCATACAAGAGAGTTAAGTCCCACTGAATGAAGTGCAACTTTTATGAGTAACATAAATATGTAGAACCTCCATTTTGAACCACTGTGCCATGGCACACTAGTGTGCCACGGATGGTCTGCAAGTTTGCTGTGGGAGTCTGGGGCAGGATCATTTGTTAGGAGAGCCACTGGGGGATGAAAGCCCCTGCTGTCAGTGCGGTGTGCCTGGTCAATTGTCAAAAAACTGATGGTATTCCTTGACAATTTTAGTGTCTTGTCAGTGTGCTGTTAGAAAAAGTTTGAAATTTGCTGATATAGAGGGCCAGAATGGTAGCTTCTCACAGAGACAGACAGAGAGAGTGAGTCATTTTTTCCAAAAGGTATCAGCTAAATTGGGCTCAGTCATCCCGCCCCCTAATGCCAGTCAGCCAATCAGCTGGCAGCAAAGCCCTGCTGCCGGCTGATAGGGGGGCTAGCCTGGCAATCATTGCTAGCATGCCAATACAGGCACGCTAGCTGCCTTAATTGCTAAACCACACATCTACATCCAAACTGATACTCCATATCTAATCAATCTAATAGCCATTATTGGCATAAATAAATGTAACACTTTACTCCATATTAAAACTATCAGAGTCAACATTTTAGGAGGATAGATTATTTTTACAAAACAAATATTGCACTCCTTTTGCAGAAACAGTTTCACAGCTTGGGAGGTTGTGATGCATTCTGGAGTGAGGGTGGGTGAATGGAGGGGCCTCCGTGTGGCCTGGAAGAGGCTGCAAGGAGATCAGAAGACAGCCTGGGGTTCTCAAACACACAATGGTAGAGGAAGCTATTTGGGGCTTTTTTTCTACCTCCTACATGTTTTTAAAGCAAGTCCCCGGTATCCGAGGGAACTGTAAATACTTGAAACAGCAAGATGCTGTATCCACAGATACCAAGGGATGCACAGGGATACACAGATACAGTTCAATTCTTTAATATAGTGTTTCTCAAACTGTGGGTCGGAACCCACTAGGTGGGTCGTGAGCCAATTTCAGGTGGGTCTCCATACATTTCAATAGTTTATTTTTAATGTATTAGACTTGATGCTACCATGGTATGTGACTGCATTTGGGGAAATGTTACAAACCTGTACTTTTAACAGGCTACTCTGTCTATGCTTTTAACAATGATAGTAAATGGGACTTACTCCTGGGTAAGTGTGGGTAGGATTACAGCCTTGGATTGTTAAAAATTTTCCTGCTTGATGATGTCACTTCCAGTCACGACATCACTTCTAGTGGGTTCTGACAGATTCAGATTCTAAAAAGTGGGTCCTGATGCTAAATGTGTGAGAACCACTGCTTTCATGTGACACACCTAAAGCAATTCTGGCATAAATCCTACCATTACAGCTGGAAAGTTAACCCACCTACCATTCCTTCAGTACGTGCATTTCATGTTATATTTGGTGCTTCTCATTTTAAAAGAAAACCCACGAGAATGCTAGCATTTGAAATGTTGTCTTCCAATACATATGTTTATGAAAGCCACTGGAGTTTTTAGGATATAATCTAGATCTCGAGATGTAAACTACTTCCAAATTGTTCCTTTATTTGCATCTGAAGAGTGTGAATTTCAGCAATAATGATAACAAAATTGACTAAAAATCCAAAAACCACCCTGAGCAAACTCCAGCCTAAGTGCTATGGGAACAGTACCATTAGTTTAAGTAATCACTGTTAACATAAAATGGATAGATAGTAACATCAAAACAAACGGTTTTCCCTTCTGTTTATTTTAAGAGACACAATAGCAATACAAAATGCTGTAGCCTGAAAAAAATTAAGGAATACTAACATTATTTATAGCTCTGAGTGTCAATGGGAATAGTCAGTTCTATTTTTGCATGCTAGGTCAACTAACCATTCCCTGTAGCCACATCTGAAACTTGAATAATATATTCCAGTCTATGGCAGGGGACTATTGCTATTGAGAGTGACTGAGGATACCTTTTCATACCGTAAGACTTGTTGTCACTGCAGGAGTTGACCCACTATAGACAACACTGGAGCATGTTTCCCTAACACTGTCATTCCCAAACTGTGAGTTGTGACTTCCTGGCAGAATCCAGCCAGTAGAGCCGTAGATTCCTTGCAAAAAAAACCCCTCCTTCCCAATGTATAGGACTGTAGTCCTAATGGGGAGCTGCACCCAATGGCGCAGTACGACAAGGGAGCCACCAGTTGAAAAAAGTTTGGGAACCACGGCCCTAACATAAATTCAGCTAATAGAGCATAAAAGGAACATGAGTGAATTGATCATAAGTTGAAATGAAATTCTCTGGTTTCTTGCCAGAGAATTTCAAGCAACAAAAAAAAATATTCAGCATGAGCTTTTTATCCCAGGGTGATTTGGGCAAAGCTGGCAATAAGTAAATGAAATATATTTGTTTGGAACAAGCAAAAAAAAGACATTTTTCCATTGGTTCAAACTATTCTGCATTGAAAATAACACTTGAAAATGTCCATATTGGCCTTGAAGAGGAAAAAATATTTTCACTGTCGTTTTATTAAAATTCTCAAATATGCTTCATTTATTTTGCAATTAAATTGATGTTCAGGAGCATGCCACAACATCCTGTTCAGTGTTAATTTAAACCAGAGACAACTCCCACCAACTTCAATCAATTCAGTTCAATGGCTGAATTGAGACATCACAACCAACCATGGATTCTTGTTACAGGAATGTGTCATGCTCCTTCTCTCCTTTCCTCTCTCTTCAGGTGGAAGGGGAGGACATGTAAAGCTTCTGGACATGGTTTGTAAAAACTTCAGCCTCTTGTTTCATCATAGTAAGAGAAACTGTGGTTTGAACAAATCTTGGTTTTCCATATGCAATTTAAATACATTGTGGTTAGTTGCAAGCCACAACTAAAAGCTTCAACTTTTCACCTCACATGTGAGCACAAGATGCAACACATTATATCATAACAAAACAAAAAATATATATGATTGGTTTTTACATCAGAATGTGACCAGTGTTTGTGCTGCTTAGCCACAAGCCTTTCACAGAATCCACACAGAAAACAGACATCCTATTTAATGAACTAATACTTTGGAATAAATTAATTTATCTCTAGCAAATGACTCCATGGCATAAGTCGGTAGACATTCTGCATGATATGATATATCACTGATACAGACACTATGCAGTCACTTTAACAAGTAAATTTCAGGTTACTTCATTAAGTGAGCAGGATATCACATTTTATCGTTTTATATGCACAACTTGGTGTTAAATCATGGTATTTTGTTTTTGCCATTTTAGACTGTACCAATAATACATGAGACAACAGGGGCTCCAAAACATGAAACATGAACATAGGAACAGGGGCTCCAAAACATGAAACATGAATATAGGAGGAGACTGCAACAAGGTCTGTTTGGACATGTCATGATAAAAGTTGGGTACCAGTACGGTTTGTGATGAAGGACTTGTAAATGGATGAATATCATTAAAATATACTGTTTGACTTTTCTTTTTATAATTGATGGGACAGCTGTAATACCAGTTTTTATTATCTTACAGTTTTATCAGACAGATACAGTCACAAAAATACAAACAGTGAAAAGGTAGTTGTTGTTTTTTTTAAAAAAAAGTACCAACGATTGTAATTTCCAATAGTTTACATAGTCAGCTGATGGTGGGATGGCATTTTTATTGTGATGATACTTTGGGTTTTTACTCCATTTATATTTATACTTTGGTCTGTTAATTTTATGTACACTTCATAAAGAAGAAATTTTTTTATTGCTTCCACACAGACAAATGGGACATAAAAAGAAATATGAAAGCAAGAGCTGCATGATGAATAATTTTCATTATTAATACACAGTTAATTTTTGGTCTGTAGGAAAAAAATCTGTTTTGCACTTTGAGATTCATTTTAGCTCCGGCAATGAAGGATTATTCTCTCCGTTTTATCAAATGGTTTTGTTTATTTTTAAAGAATTCCAAGGAAAAGAGCTTGCACAATCTCTTTTAAATTATTTCACAAACTCAGCAAAAGGCTGTTCTGCCTTTAATTCCAGTCTATTATTCCTAAATTACCATTCATGTGCTTCTCAGTTTGGTATTACTTGTATATTTACTTTACATATACTCCCTCACTATCTCCTGATCATGAGTAGCTGTTGTGGAATGAGGGGCACAGTTGAAAAACATACTGTAGGGGATCTCTCAGACAACACTTCACTACTTTTCTTTCCATTTCTTCTACATTTGTAGGGAATAAAGTCCTTCCTTAAAAGTCCTGATACTCCAAACATGCTGTCTTTCCTTCTGTGTCTCTTTCAGACTCTTGCCAGCTTGGCCTCAGGCTAGTTTCATAATAATAGGAAAAAACAAAAACAAAACAAAAAACACCCTGATATTCAGCATGAGATCCATAACACAGTGATCTCACTCAGAACAATACCTTTCATTACAGCAGTTCTATTGACTTCTTTGCTTGAAACACTTTGAATTTCCCACCAGCTCAGCTGTGTGATATTTGGCCTCTTTTAGGCTAGCTAGCTCTTCCTATAAGAAACCCACAGGGCAAAGAGTAGAAACCTCATCAGCCCTAAGGGCTTGTTTGATAGAATATGGAGTCTTCAGAAAAAGTTGGCTAGTGCTCTACTATAGGATGAAATCAGGGCTTAGAATGATAAACCATGCTGGGGTTGCAGCACCATCTAATTATCAGTTACTGCTTTGAATTGCTGTGGTGTATTAAAAAGTCAAATCTGAACATTTGTTAAAAGTTCCAGAGTAACTTGTACACAAAGGCAAACACAAGAGTAACTTCTACACACAGCCAAATGTTTTGTGTTGTGCTGTTTCTTTGAAGACATTTTTGTGCAGGACTTACTGCTGACTGTTTTGAAGTTGTTAGCACTTGAGTATTTATCGCATCCTGCAAATTTTCGCATTCTCTGAATGGATCGTGCTTGGGGGGGGAAAGGGGGGGTATGATTTTTTTTTTCTTTGAAGCTTGTTTGCATTCAAGAGCCTGCAGGACACAAGTTCATGTTTCAAAAAGGCAAAACAGCAAAGATTAATTACAATGGCAAACTGTCTGCAGTTCAGGCACATGCTAAACAATGGGATTTTCCCCTAATTTTTGTGGAAAATGTATTGAACATTTTTGAACAGTATGTAACAGTCACAGAATCATACAAAAAACTTTTATGCTAGAAGAATATGGATTTAGTGTCATCAGTTGTAAAACATTCAAAACCAACCCATCGACTATAGCAAAAAGCATATATAAACCTTTTTGCAAAATAAGCCTTTTCAGGGAATTTTCATGAGCAAATTAGTAGAGAAAAAATACAATGAAAGGAAGCATTTAAAAAAAAAAGACAACAAAAGTCTGAGAAAATGTCTAAAGTTTTCACAGAACTTTTCGTAGGTTGCTTAAATAGTGCATTTATTTTCAAATACCTTTTTAATGTGTAGCTTTATAACTGCAAATATGTTTGTTTTCTTGCACTAAAAAGTACTGTATAGCCTTCAGGAACTTAGCAATAGTATAATAAAAGTCAAGCCAGTTCTCACTTAAGAGGTTGCCTTCACTGTAGGAATGCTTTTACAATGGTTTCCTAACGGATATCTGTATGGGAAAATTTCATTCATTCATACCTTTTTAAAAAAATTCTACTCTCTCATTAAAAAGATGTTTAAAATAACTTCAAACACTAACCATTTCAAACACCAGCGATGTTGTTAGCTGGCAACAAGCAGTATCACTGCCATTCAGTGATTAAAATATTCCCAAGGCAACACAGAAACCAAAACTATAATTCAGGGCCAAAATACACATTGTTAAATGCACTTGGGAGTGGCCAGTTCTTTTTTTTTTTTTTTTAGAACAGTGTTTCTCAAACTGTGGGTCAGTACCCACTATGTGGGTTGCAAGTCAATTTCAGATGGGTCCCCATTCTTTTCAATATTTTATTTTTACTATATTAGACTTGATGCTACGCTGATATGTGACTGCTTTTGGGAAAATATTACAGATCTGTACTTTGAACATGTATATGCTTTTAACAATGATAGTCAATGAGACTTACTCCTAGTAAGCGTGGGTACGATTACAGCCTAGGATTGTTACAAATTCCCTGCTTGATGATGTCACTTCTGGTCATGACATCATTTCCAGTGGGTTCTGACGGATTCTCATTCTAAAAAGTGGGTCCCAGGGTTAGAAGTGTGGGAACCACTATTTTAGAAGATACAGCCATGGGGGGAGGGGCTTGAGAGAGGTTGGAAATGCAACAAGTAGGAGGAAGATGGGAGAACTATGATCGCCTCAAGTTTGTCCCATGGTGGGTTCCACATCTAGCCACTGGATATCAGACAAAGCAAGGAAAAGAGGGGAGAGGTGGCAGTCAGCCATTTTCTGCTGCTAACAAAGGTTTACTGAATTACAACAAAGAATGCAAAAGGGAAAGAGGTCAACAGAAACCTCTGTTGCTTCACAGCTCTGTTCAATTCCAGTTTCACCAGGCTGTTACATCACTCCAGACACAGGAGTCTAGCTCAGGCAGATGCCCAATGTCCACAGGTTCTTCGTGCAGGTGGAGGGAGGGTAGGACCCATTAAATTTTCCTGCCTAGCTTCCATCCATGATCAGCTCGGGCAGGGTCTTCCCAGCTCCAAGGTGGACTGTGGACAAAGGGGTGGACCGCAGTCAAAGTTATCCCCTTTTTGTATGGGTGTTCCCACCTTTGCTTCAGGCTGCAGATCTCCTGATGAACTCAGTTACCACCACCACCCTCTGAAGGAGTAAAGTCAACTCAGGATTGCATCATCCACCCAATAGATCAACCTTTGTGGTAGACTCTGCATCCATTGCTCAAGGGGGTCTTGGAGCCACTTAGTCTCTGGTCTTGTGACCCATTTGATCAATCCACTTAACTTAGTTTTTACACCATGACTCCCCTTATCACACCAAACCTGACAACTAGCAACCTTATTGAATCTCTATCACATCTGTTCTTCAGTCTGTCCATCAGGTAAGGAGCAAAAATAACAAAGAAAAAGAAAAAGAAACCCTAGTTTGCTGGCAAGGGGACTGTCATCCAAACAGCAGCAAATGAGGCTACAAGCAAAGAGGATCACTTCAGTTGGCCAGCAAAGCTTCTCAATGTCCCTCCAATAAAAAGGTGTCACATTTTCTTCTTCATGCCTTGCTTTGGAAGGGATGAAGCAAGACCACCATTCCCTATGAGGTTCCTGGGGGATGGACAATAAAGTGTGCCCCAGTAACCACAGGTGTTCAATTCCAGAACCCTCCCTCCCACGGTTACCTGAAACCACAGATATGGGTGAATGCCTGCGCCCTCACCCTCCAGAAGCGAGGGAAATGTTTTATAAGCCATTAAAAACATGACTTCTGGTTTCACAGTGAAACCGGAAGTCATGTGTTTTTAGCTGCCAAGCTCAATCTAAGCCAGGCAGAGGAGAGCCGGACACATGTCCATTGCCTCTGTTGGGCTCAGAGGACGCTCTAGAGATAAGAAGACGAGGGGAGCAGAGCTCCCTTTGCCTACAGAGGAGGCACAAGGGGTACCCACGGACCCAATATGCGGATACAGGATCCGTGGATAGAGGGGCCTCATGTAATATACTGGCTGATGGTAAAAGTTTTTCCCCCCTGAAAATTCTATATGAAAGTCCAGTTCAAAAGTAACATTTGTAATTGCCATACCACCACTGAGATCATTCTGTTATGCCAGAACAGACTCTTGAAAATCCACTTATCCCATCACATTTACTATCCTAGCAAAAATGTACACCACGGCAGTCTCTAAAAAAAATTGACAGATGGTGGTGGAATCAGGCATTTAAGTAGTTGACCAAAAAAGAGGCATTTTTATTTCATTTTTTATACTTCTGTCTCCAGTCGCAAATGACCCTGTGACCAGAGAGCTTACTCAAATCCCATTACCGTCAGTACTCCATAGGAAAAAAAAGAGTAAGACTTTAGCAACCAGATTTCAGGCTTTTCCATCACTTCAGCTGAAGAAATCACTTTGTTAGTAGCTGATTGTTGTGCTGGAGGAAGCGGTAACAGCAGTAATAATAATAGAATGAACTAACCATTAAGTGGGACATGACAATTTAGCTTCACTCTTTCAAGCACTTCAGATATTTCTAAGCTAGATAATCAACCACAAGTACTAGGAAAAGGCAGACAATATTAGAGACTTTCAGAAGTAGTAACAATTTTTGGAGTTTATTAGGTATCACTCTCTTATTGTATCACTAACCACTCATCTATCCTCCCCCTCTGTTTCTAGCCCAGGTCTCAAATATTCTATTGACATCATTTTTCCACTCTTTATTTTGCAACTTGCATATCATGACTCCCAAGAAAGCAGCATAAATTGTGCAAATGAAACATTACAATTAGTTTGTAGGGCAGGAGGTCTGGTCTAGAGGGTAGAGCCTCCATTTGCCTGAAGATAACATCCACAAGGTCGCCAGTTCGAGGCCACCGGCACCGTGCGACCTTGAAGCAGCTGACAAGCTGAGCCGAGTGATTCCATCTGCTCCGAGCGTGGGAGGATGGAGGCCAGAATGTGAAACCAGATCAGAAAGAAACATCTGAATGTTGTGGTTCTTGAAAGATGGAACCTTCTTTCAATTGTATGTAAAAATCCCTATGGGGATTTAAATAGCCTGCCTATGTAAACCGCCTTGAATAAAGTCTTGAATAAAGACCAAGAAAGGCAGTATATAAATACCTGTACTATTAATTATTATTATTATTATTAGCCAAAAAGTGAAGCATGTTGACTTTATTTTATTTTTTAAAAAACTGATTCCCTAAACATTATAACAAATCTACAGCTAGGTGAGAAACTTATTGTATGGAATGTAATCCGGTGAGCAATTGCTTACACAGCAAAAAGTTGCCAACAGCAAAAAGCAAAATGACTGGGCAACCATATGTTATAAAAGGATAATGAATAAAGGTGCCTTTATCATCATCCTTCTTTTATGCTGGTTCAAAATACAGTCGCTGCACCAGTATGTACACTTACAAGATTTACCTACACTGATGGAATCCAAGGAGTTTGATCAAGTTCATAGTGAACCTCTGCACAATGAAGGTAGCCAACAGGCAACACAGCAGAACAGATCTTGCACGGAATTCCTTTGAAATTATAGACTTTAGAGTAAAAATCTTTAGGGTCAAGCCTGCTGCCTAAGCACAAAGGGCAAGGGTTTCCAAATTGTAAGCTGTTGCTTCCTGGGTAGCTGTGGAAACAAGCCATGGGAGCCACAAAATCCTCCCCAAAAACCTGCAGCCCTACACAAGGGTTGCAGCCCTAATAGGAGCTGCAGCCAATGGCCCAGGAGGTCAAAGGAGCCGCCGGGTGAAGATGTTTGGGGACCACTGTCATAGGGTATATTGACATGGCAGGGTACAGGAGGGAGCTGTGCAATCTCTAGCTTCCTCACCATGGAAGTAGCTTGCAATGAGAACCAGTGGCTGTGTGTAGGCACCCGTTCATACTACATGTCATATATGTAGTGGGGAAGGGTGCGCAAACCTGGGATTCTTTCTGCAACCTACAATACTGCAGAGATGACACATGTGGTCATGTTGAATGTGAACTTGCCTTTAGGAACATCACAATGATATTTTGACTGCAACTTAATGCAAAGCCTATGAAGTCAAAAGTTTTGCCATAAATTACCCTCCAGTAAGACTGGTATCTGAGTATCACAAATAGACTATAGAGGTTAACCGCAGGTTACCCCTGCTAATTGGGTAAGAGGCACTTTTTCAAGTGGGTGCTCCTTTTTTTAGCAGGGGGAGAGTAACTGGCCCACCTCACCCCAGCACTGTCTGTTCTAGTGGCTATCTGCTGGTATTCCTTGGCATCTTTTTAGATTGTGAGCCCTTTTGGGACAGGGAGCCATTTAGTTATTTGATTTTTCTCTGTAAACTGCTTTGTGAACTTTTAGTTGAAAAGCAGTATATAAATAATAATAATAATAATAATAATAATAATAATAATAATAATAACTGATTCATAGCATAGTACCATCGCTAATACAAATGTGCAATGTTTCTAACAGTCAAAAACGATGTTTTAAATTAATACATCTCAAGTCACAACTGAACTTTGATCCTTGGTTTGCTGTGACTTTGATCATGCACGAAAAGTATTGCACAACATTTAATAATACAAGATTCCTGGAGTTTAAAAGTAGATTCAAAACTGCTTTATTTGTACCCACTTTTACCTTACAGACTAAAAATAAATTCTTGTGGCTATCTTTAATACTTGCTAGAGTGTTTAATACAGGCATGCACCACTTAACAACCATTCGCTTAACAACAGACCGCATATATGATGGTGGTCAAAGCGCAGTAAAGATGCTCTTAATGAGGCAATCGCATCTCCCATAGCCTGCAGCAGAGTGTCTGTTTACACAACAGAGAGGCTCTTAATGCAAAGAAGAGGCAATCTACCTCCAGTAGCCTGTGCAGCCAGCTAGTGTCTGGCAGGGAGTGTCTGTTTACACAACAAAGGCAATAGATTGGACTGAATGTTCACTTAATGGTTGGCAACCTTCAGTCTGGAAAGACTATGGTAGAAGCCTACAGCACCAGGTGTTCCCACACAGTCTCCCATCCAAGTACTAACCAGGCCTGACCCTGCTTAGCTTCCAAGATCAGATGAGATGACCTTATTGCATAACAACAGGAATGGGAGAATGTATCACTGTTGTTAAGTGGCACACACCTGTACAAGAACTCTTGGACATACACATTCTTTTGCTTCCTCAATTAATGCAGACTCTGAACTTCTGATTCTACATGGCTTTTGCAACCTGGCAATAGGAACCAAATATTCAGCATTCTGATTTATTACATACTTTAACAGTTTGTAGTAATTTCAGCTAGGTCACTATAGTCACTGCTACAATTTTGATCAAAACAGTTCAGTGAGTTTAAAAAACTGATTAATGCCTAATAATGTTGTGTGCCACATGGATAAAATTCACCCAGCAGTAATCCACTTCAGTTAATTAAATTAGAAAGTGGTTTATTGAATCCATTCACAAAAGAAAAAAACTAGAATCACAGAGTCAGAAAGTTCCAATGGCTCCCACCACATCTCTTAACAGAAACATGACCCGCAAATGATCTCCTTCAGTAGAACAGCGATATAGGATGCATGTAAGAAGCAATGCAGATGGGAACTCCAGATGGGGACTTCTTTAGCTGCACTGAAAGTGTTTATACAGTTAAAAAATAATTAAATTAGGGAAGTTGACTATAGAGAAAGACACATGTAAAATATTTCCAGAGAAAATATATAAAAAATTTTGGTTTCCATTTGCAGCTTTATTTTATCTACTTATATCCCTCTGAAATTGCATGTGCAACATATTTTGATAGACTGTGTGTTTATATTTTGCTACTAGAAGTAAGGCTAGGAGTTTTTTCTGCAAAACTATAATTTTACTAAAGAACAGTTGCACTGCAAACAATGGGTTTCTAGTACTGTTGATATTAAATCACACATATGTAGTGTCTGAAGTAGGATAATGATTTTTCCCTATCTAGAACATATTAAATACAAATTTAAGATGTCCAAATACGGGCACAATCCTTACCTCGCGTTAGGCTGGCACAAGTCCCTTGCACCAGCCTAAGAGAGTCACAAACCTGCCATAAAGCACATTTGTGCCTCCTCGGGAGCAAGTTGTGCCTGTGCACGGAAGTTGCATCCAGCCTCTGGGGCGGCTTGCAAAAGGTAAGTTTCATCAACCAAGCTTGGCCGACACAGGGGTCTGGGGAGGGTGGGAAGGAGGTGGGAGGGAGGCATTCTGGGGTGGGGAGAGGGCTGGCCTGGGGGCAGGTGGGTGGGCAACGGGAGGTGGGGCTGGGACCCTGTTGTTATGCCAGATCCCAACCCCTGGTCCCCGAGCAGCGTGGAGCAGCTTCAAGTCACTCCGCTCTCCTTGGACTTACGCCACCTCCTGAGGTGGCACAAGTCCGAGGAAACCCATTGGGGCTGCAGTGGCTTACCTAACCCGGGGGTAAGGGGAAGAGTTTCCCCTTACCACCAGCTGAGCCACTTTGGAGCCCTATCTTGCACTGGATACAGCGCAGGCCTCCTGATAGGATTACGCTGTAAGACTATTAAACTCAATTAAATCCTTTAAATTTTAAACTACATCTTTAATATGAGGAACAGTGAAAGAGAGAACAGATGGTAGACAGAATTGATACATCCATATTCTTTGTAGAAAATGGGAAGTAGAGAAACTTTGACAAAAGTAGGAGTGCTCTGATATTCATACCTCGACTAAAATTATCTAGTTACTCTTTTAATTGAGTTGAAAACATTTAATTTTTAATTGAGTTTAAAGCATTGGGTATTCAATGCAGTTGAGCACAGGTACCACAGTCATAGAACTTAACAGAGCATTTTTCTTCGTGTTCCTTATGCATATGTGCATTCTGCTCCCCAACCCCCACTAAAGGGATGGCTATGGGCCCAATCCTATCCAACTTTCCAGCAGCGGTGCAACCGAAATGCAGCCCCAAGGGAACAAATATTCCCATACCTTGAGGAGGCCTCTGTGACTGCTTCGCCACCACAGGATGCACTGCACGTCCCACTGGCATGGCTACACTGGTCCTAGAAAATTGGATAGGATTGGGCCCTATGACTACTGATGACTATGACTGAGAATGGGTGATCCATATGCACTCCCCACACCCTTACCTAACTCTCTGACCACCATGCAAGTTGCTAGGGCTGGATGAGGTTGTAGTAGACATGCAATGACCACTCATTTTGTGTCATGCCCTCTCATCAGTGCACTCACACTGCCAAGGAGAAATTGGGGATTTCGCCATATTGAGTACTGCATCAGCCCTTGACTCCATTGTTTCCTTCCAGAGATACTTTGCAGCAAATGAGCTACTGGTGATGGAAATCCCATTTACATTGAACTAATGGCTCTGAAACCTGGAAGCATCAACCAACCTCCATAGCTTTCAATTATTTACACATTGAAACATTTAATGCCTACATGTATTTATTAACATAGTATATACAAATTACCTTTTGAACTAAATTCAAAATTACAGGTTGTTAGAAACAATGAAGCAGAACAAGACCCTGTGCGCAAAGTAAAACTAAATCAAAGAGCATTGTTATTTCATGCACTGTGACATCATTTCCTGGAATTAAACCAGAGATGACACAGATTCAGATAGTGGTAAGCAAATTTCATCTCAAACAATTCACAGATGTTTCCCTCTGTCTAGGAGAAATCAATACAGAGCTTAAAGGACACATTAATTCTGTGGATCTCGCCCCTCCCCCCGCTCCCGGATGCTACAGGACACAGAAAGTGTTTTTGTCCCAAAAAAAGCCAATTTTTTTTTAAAGTAGTGTAAATGACCAACTTTTAAGTAACTTTGGTATAAATGCTCCTATGCACCAATTTTAAAATCTTATTAATAGTGCAATAGTTGATAGCAAAAAAATTGTAATCCATTTTTCAGATTTGCTGGAAATTAAGTGAATAAATAAAAGGATTTATAACATGGTACTGAAAAGGCCAAAAGGAGCGTGAACCACTTCCATGGGACATGGAAGAGTATTTAGGCATGACATTCTGACTTCAGAATGTACATTTCCTTACAGCCCATAAAACTTATTTTGATGCATCAAGATTGTAGAAAAACATCTCACTGCAGAATACTAAAATGTTCAAAAATTCAGTAAGCAAGGGTAGGAAACAGTCATCATGTACCACTGTTAAGTAAGCTCCAGTACTTGGTATAAATTCAGTACACATCACGAATCAGTACACAGGGCCAGGCAAGTAGTACTGCACTTGTGATACAGGTAGAGATGGAAGATACAGATCCATCCTTCAATGGTATTCAATTCTGATGCTCTGTTTTGTCTTTCAAGGAAGCATCTGTCATTATTAACCTTCTCTTTGAGGAACCCCTGGTAATTTTTCATGGACCCACAAGATTCTCTAGAACAAAGTTGGAAAACCATTCATTTAGGGCAAGAATAGATCCACTGTAGTCCAATGGTGACTCATGGACTACAAGTGGTCCCTATCTCAGTGCCAATTTGGGAAGGAGCTACTCCTTAAGTTGCTTTAAGTCCCCCCCCCCATCACTGCCTCCCACACCATCAGAAAAGTAAGTGGTAATAACTGCTTCTCATCCTCTGCTGTTATCCACAAAATTTCAATGTTTCTTGCTATATTAGCAGTGCCTTCCTTCTCCTCTCCATGTCCTGTATCTCTAAAAATGAGGGTGGCCTTGACATTCAAGTACAAGTCATTCTGCTTCTGTATTCTTAATGCGGTTGTCATTTTATGAGGAAAAGATGTACAAGATTACTATACCCCTTCTCCTCCAGTGATGCCAAACACTGTTTAGGTACTTTGTGATAAGGTTAAGCAGCAGTGGCAGAATATCTCTAGTAGGTGGTTGGTTCTGGTGGATGGGTCCCTGTAGATGACCCACCATGGCAACTATTGACACTGGGGCCTAACACATATATATTCCTTGTGGCCTCTTTTTCCCTTGTGGCCTCTTTTTCTCTGTGGTGCACTGAAGTGGCACTGAATCTTGGGTGCCACTTCAAACCCGGCAGCCACTTCTTTGAGCATGGAATGAGAAGACTTTCCAGAAGTTTCTGTGTCAACACAGTGGCATCATCTTAAATTAGGGAGAGAATTAGTGGTTAGGTTCACCATCCTAGACCATCCATAGACAGGCTGCTCTGGCTCCTAGCAACAAGGCGAGAGTCTTTTCTCCCCCATCCACCCCCAGCATTACCCAAATGAAGAAGTTGGCCATCACTACCCTAGAGCAGAGGTGTTCAAACTTTTTGGCAGGAGGGTCATATCAACTTTCTGATACAGGGGAAAAAAGAATTAATTTACAGTTAAAATTTGAATAAATTTACAAAAAATTACTCAAATGAATATATTAGAGATGGAACTTATATGAATGAATGAATGAATGAATGAATGATCTTGCGATAGCTCAAGCCCTGTAAAAGACCTTGCACAGGTGGGACCTCAACATCCAATGAGCTGATATCCATTGATTTAACTCACCACTGATACCAAGGTCTATCTTTAAATGACTTTTAACAAGGATAAAAGCACAAAAATCCATTTTCCCACCTTCATGCTGTTAAATGATGATGATAATGATGATGATGATGATGATGATGATTAACAGTATTTATATACCGCTTTCCAACTAAAAGTTCACAAAGCGGTTTACAGAGAAAAATCAAATAACTAAATGGCTAACTATACTAACTATAAAAATCAAATAACTCAAATAACTAATCTAAACTAGATTATAATCTCATTCCACTAGATTCCATTATTCACCCTATCTAATGGCTGAATGTAGTATAGTATCTATACCAATGCATTCTGGGGCAACAACAGAGGAGCAAGAAACCTGGGTCTTTAAAACTATTTTTCCACTGATTTGGTATCCACTGATTTTTTTAATCCACGGGAGGGGGGGTTTAATCCACCGGGGGGGTTCAGGAATGGAACCCCAGTAGATAGAGAGGCATGACTTGTACTTGCAGGAATAAGGAAGAAAATCTATTGATCAGAATCTGAGATGATTTTCTGCAGAGGTTTGATGAATCATGAAATATACCAACATAACATAATTTGGCAAATTTCCTTTCCTGATGTGTTCGAATGTACAGCCACTGATCTTAGCAAGTGCTACACATTGCTGACACACCCCTAAATTGATTCCAGATGAGTCTCAAAACTTCTCTTCAAAATAACTTTCAGTGTTGCCAGGATTTCATGGGATTTTGGATCTCCAGCTTGCGTACTTTCACTCAAATATATAAGAAAATGAACAATTTGCATCCTGCCCCTGCCACAAAGAAAGCACAGGAAGAGCAAGATTCTGGCAAACTGACCTTCAAATCTTCCCTTCTACTGAAAAGATTTATGTTCTGTCCTTAGGTTTGCTACAAGAATTTCTAAGAGGACACCACGGAGTTGTGCTAGGCCTTAAGAACAAACAAACAATTACACCAATCACATCCTACCAGGTACATATGCACACAATGACAGCTCACTACTTTTTTTTTTTTTTTTTTTTGACAGCTCACTACTTTTTGAGCTGGTCATGCTTCAATATTAGAGCACCCTCCATCCTTGCACTAGCACCAGCACAGGCAAAGAACTTTAAAGAGCTTCTTTAAACATGTACAAAGCACTGAGTTCTTTCCACCGAGCAAATGTATAGTAGAGGAGTCACGGGGAATGAAGCTCCGGGGACTTCTCCTACAACAGGAGAGATGATGTCATGAGCAAGCATGCTCAGGTGTTGTCTTTGAGAGTTTTTTCAAAGAACTTTAGCTTGAGAAGAAGCAGCAAGCTTAGTAGGAGCGAAACTGCAAAATTTGTCAAGAGTTATGGGCAGTAGTCTGGCCTATCCCCGAGATGGGGGGGGGAAGGGAAGTGGGGCAAATGGAAAGATGGGAGAAGGTATGACAGACTCAAAATGCACTGATGGCCACTGACAAACCAATCATCATCTACCCATCTTTTTAGCAAGGAAATCCAAGTAAAATCAAATTGCTATATAAGTTGGCTTCTTCTACATAGGGGGAATGAGCTTGAATTCCAAAGTTAAGCCCCCTCTCATTTAGAAATTTGGCTGTATCACACAAAACAAATTTTCATCTATATCTCCCATCCATATAAGTCAATGTTTCAAAAGCCAAACCACACATTTTCCGAAACTCGAAAGCACTGATTATTTCAGCCACATAGAAAAAGAAAAACTTGAGCCAGGGCCAGAAGATTTAGCATTTGCTCCTATTTTCAATGGTAGGGGCCAGTCCTGTATATGTGAAGTAAAGTACTCTCCTAATCACTCATTGTTCTCTCACCACTCTGAACATATGAAGCCTCCTTCAATTATTGGCCCAATTTGGTCAGTACTGCCTCAGCATTGCTCCTCCTGCACATTGCATTTTGCTGCCTGGAATGCCTCTGATGGCAAGTGGGAGAGGCCACAATGCAGCACGTGCCACCCGCGTGACTATACTACTGACTGCAGTGACTGGTAGCACCTCTCTAGGGTTTCAGACAAGTGTCTTTTCCAGCCCAGCCAGAAATACTAGACATTGAGCCTGAGATGTATTGTACGCACAGCTTGCGCTCTACCTACTGAAGTATAGCTTCATTCCCAATAATCACAACCACAAGTCCATGTGACTAGGATTAAGGACAAGATCCACATGAGGGGCAGGCAACAAAAATAAGTGCTAAGTCAGTGTCTTGCTTGCTACTGCCGAGAAGCCACAATTGGACGTCCGTAAAAGGGAAGAGCTGTATCACTGTATACTAAGAGATATTAAATCAACCATCACAAAAATAGAAGTGCAAACAGGAACCCCATCCCCCCCAGTTAGCAAAGATTACAGTACTGTAACATAAAAAAAAAATTCACAGTTAGGAAAAGATAGTATTGAGATTTTTCAGCCAGGCAAGAATGTTGGTCTGGCGGCTCAGGTATGCAAACACAGGACAGCAGATTCCAAAAACTCAACCAGGTTGAGAGAAGAATTATTATAAGCCTCAAACTCAGGCACAGAGTGGGGAAGTCTGAGAACATAAGAACATAAGAACAGCCCCACTGGATCAGGCCATAGGCCCATCTAGTTCCGCTTCCTGTATCTCACAGCGGTCCACCAAATGCCCCAGGGAGCACACCAGATAACAAGAGACCTCATTCTGGTGCCCTCCCTTGCATCTGGCATTCTGACATAGCCCATTTCTAAAATCAGGAGGTTGCACATACACATCATGGCTTGTACCCCGTAATGGATTTTTCCTCCAGAAACTTGTCCAATCCCCTTTTAAAGGCGTCCAGGCCAGTCGCCATCACCACATCCTGTGGCAAAGAGTCTAGGCTGCCCCACCTCTCTTTGGGCACATCTAAGGCACAGCTTTCTGGGCACAGCTAGAGGTGGGCCAGGTCTATCTGGGAACACCTAACAAGCTCCTTCTATGCGGCTTCTCCCACATGTGGGGGGAGGGGCCATAGGGAGGACCCGTAGGCGATCCGAGGAACATACACTTTGCAAGTTGCAGGTCCCAGATTTAATTCCTAGCATCTTTGTATAAAACAGAGAAAAATCACTGCCAGAATCCTTAGAGATCAGCTGCCAGAAAATGTCAGCCAGGAGTATAATCAAGGAGAAGCAGAGCTCCAGGTCTTGCTCATAGCAGAACAGTGCTGCCATCAGTAGGAGCACTCAGGCACTGCCCTTAACACATTCCCCCTCCAAAGGTCCTTAGACAAGAAGAAGCATCAAGCTCTGCACAAGGCAAGCTTAGAAATTTGCCAAGGGTCATATGCTAAGCATGATAGGCCAGCATCCTTCTAAAGACTCCCTGAGAGATAGCATGCAAGGTATAATCAAGGCTGCAATCCTATACAGTGGCATCACTATGGTTTGCATCACCCTGTGCGGGAGGCCTGCATGTCACCCCCACGACGGACCTCCTCCCATGCAGTGGACAGGGTGACACCAGGGTGGCAGGCATTGTGATGCACCATTGCCCCGACCCCACTGGTTTTTGATAGAACTTTTGATAGAATAGAGATATTTCAATGCCGTTTGTTTCATTACATTCTGCATTAATTTACACACTGAATGATAACGTGATGGTATTATTCAAAAGTACCAAGATTTTAAAAATTTTAGCCAGTGGTGGGATCACCCCTGCCGTACACATCACCCGGTGTGGCCCGCATCCCCTAGCAATGCCACAGATCCTATGTAGGTTTACTTGGAAATAAGTCTTACTTAACATGGTGGGACTGAGTAAACATGTAGACACTATCACTCTGATACAATTACTATATTTATCTAGGATAAATTCAAGCTTTCAAGTTTTATATATCTGGCTGCAACTTTCTTCAAGAGTTTTGAGATGAAAGGAGCTAGACCTTAAAATACAGTATACTAAGTTTGAAAGGATGAAGTCCCCTGGGGGCTGGGGATAAGAATAGGCCTTCGGTTTGGCTGTACTTGTCGTAAGAGGCGACTAAACAGCCATTGGGTAGATGGGACTCATTAGCCTGGGAAGGCAGCTCATCTGAGAGAAGGAAAACTCTGATCCCAAACCTCCACTGCCTTGTGGCTATACCCAGCTATGGAAAAGGCTTAAGGAGTCAACCTCGAGGCAAAATCCGGAGCCAGAGTCCCTGAGGCAGTTCATGGCTGAACACAGTCACGTTCTGGCAACTCCTGCAACGCCTCTGGAACCAACCATATTGGCTTCTGCCTTTCCATTGGACCATTTCAGCGATGTAGAGAGGGAGGATTTGCTGCATGGGTAACAGTCTATCCTCCATATCTACTTTACCCAGGCTTCGCACACTGGAGAGGACACTGTTCCAGAACCACTATTCAGAGTGCAATACCATAGTCTTCCGTGACTGAAGGATGCCAACACACACACACACACACACACACACACACACACACACACACACACAAAAGTTTGAAAGCAGATATAAGTGGCAGAAAAAAAAAATGCTGTAATGAAAAAGAATGAAAGTCTGTTGTTGTTGTATAGCCTTTTTGGCGATGGGACTAGGAAGTTATTATGAGTTCCTGTATCTCAAAATTTACCTCCACACCATTGGTGTCGTCAATACTGTGAGATGAACCAACATTTTAACTCAATGTAAGGCATGTTCCTATGATATAATTTCTCTATTAGCCCAAAAGCCATTGCCCTGGACAGGAGGACAGGAGAACACAAGGATACAAGTCTGCAAAGTTTGGGCTAGAAGAAAGCAGACCCAATAGATAGGAGGCAGACACCTGGCTATGTGCCAAACAGTGACATGAGGCAGCTTAATTATCACATGCTTGAGCCTGAGCTGAGGAGTAATTTGGAGGCCAAATCAAACAGACTAGCTGATGCAGTTCTTTAATTGTACTTCCTTCCCCCCGCCCCACACTTTGATGAGGGGGGACTCCACCATTTAGTACTTAATGGTAAAGCCAACCCTGGCTGTATGTCTGAACTGGTCTTGATTTTTAGTATCAAGATATAATAGCTATGTCCTGAGATAGCACAAATTAAGGAAATTTCACCAGAGTAATATCTCACAATGTGTGATGCTAACTTTGTATCACATCTGGTAACAATTGTAGGCTATAATCAAGTCAGATACACAGAACCAACTGAAGCCAAATGGACCAATTGCTCCCTGCACCTAGGGAGACCCTATGCTCCAGAAGTACGTTGCAATAGGAGATAAAAGCCGTTTGCAGCAGCAGGGAGGTCCACAGAGGAGGCTGGGAGCCCCCCACCCCAACCCCGTACCCTTCTGAAGGTCAGCGCTACCCTCCAAGTACTTTAAGAAGCCCCTTATTCATGGTGGTGATGTGATCACTGTAGCTCCATTGCTACCATCACAGCAGGGTCACTCCTCTTAAGGGGGGAATGCCCTGCTTCCAGTTCTCTGGTGGGTCGTGACCCACCAGTTTGAAAACTACAGAGCTAAACATTACAGAAAAATTTAAAGCGGATGAGTGGGATCAAAGGGAGTTTTTTTTTTTCTCCACATGTTGCAATTTTTTTAAAAAAAATCAATCTATATACATATAGATTTAAAATCTATATATGACACCATATAGAAGGAAGCAGATTGAGTGAAATGAACTGTGCACGGTTCTGTTGTCTCTGCAGCAGGAAAGGTTGGATGACTAAAGGTAAAAAAAAAAAAAAACCACCCATGAATTACATAGTTCCTTCCTTTATGACGGCTGCCTGTTCTGATTATGTGCATCTATTTTCAAAGAGTCCTGTGTCATGCAGTAAGTTTTGCTGTGGCTGCGACGATAAGAAACCTTTAGCTGAGAACCCGTGTGAGCAAGAGGTGTCTTTGTACACAAGAACTTCCTGTTTTCATTCCATGATCAAATATGTTCTTTGCAGGGCAAATAGGGGAGTACTTGAGGGAGGAAAGCAGAGATGTCTGAGAGGCTAATTGAGTGTACTAAAGGGCTGTTTGGCATGGAGGGAAAAAGGAGTTTTCCAAGGCTGCGCATAAAGGCTGCTTGGGTCAGATTTCTTGCTGTTCCTTTTCTTTAACTATCTTTGAAGTTAAACAACAACAGCCTTAATGTCAGGTTTACCTTTCTGATATCATAATCTTTATGTACTACTGAAAAGCTTATACTACCAGGCTAGGATTTCCTTTACCCACTCAAATGCTGGATATTATCCAGAAAAAGCATGCACATTTCCAAGCAATTCATCCTCAGATCCTTTCATCTTCCTGTACCATTGTAATACCAAACACAGGGCAGATACCATTGCAGAATGAGAACATGACAGAACTATCATGCAAGCCCGGGAGATTTCCCTCAACAAAATGCTTTGTATGCAGCCTATTTGTGGAAACGATTGCAAATTATAAATAGTGGAGAGTAATAAAAAATTATGAATAGGATATATTCATTCACACAGAGTTATAAACCAAGTTCAAAATGTCAGAAAAACTATATATTCTTAAATTGAACGGCACGACCTTTTTGTAAAATATTCTGAATTGCCCAAATCTTTTTTTTTTAAATAATAACAAGTAAACATAATTGGAAGTGAATAGCAGTATGCTTATATTTGACATTCTACAGAAATGTTTGAACTTAGTTTAAGCTTCAAGAAAATGTGCCTCACCTCCCAGGCAAAGCAGAGGTTAATGATTTTTGTCATATTGAGACTAACAACTAACAATTGCTACAGTTGGCCTTTAGTATTTTATTTGTTCTTTTGAGGTATTCAGAATAGGTGACAATAGCTTGCAGTTGAGAACATATGTAAGAGACCCCTGCGGCTTATGGAAAAAGTTCTTCCATGCTGGTTGGGTGTTTGGGACAAAAAAAAAAATACAACCAGAGTCCTTTTATGTTCCTTTCATTAATGAGAATGCATGAATGTCAAAATGCACCAATGGGCCATTCAAGGGGCAAAACCCCAGCAGCCCCTTCTTTAAGAACACATCCTGAGATGTAAAATACATTTGCTTAACAAATTAAAATAATGAGATAATTCAATTAGTTTCTTTTTTAAAAGAAAGAGAAAAAAGGGTACATTGTGGGATTATTGTAATACAAGACCAGGTCACCGAGCACAAAAGGGTGGACAAACCTATTTGAAATAAGGTTAGGGTAGTGGGGAAGGAATACCCTTAAAAGTTGTAGGCTCTTTTTATAAAGCAATTTACTGGAAACAATATTCATACTCTATAGTTTTTCTTTGCGGTTAGCCCAATGTTATATTTTGTAAGAACAAGCTAATTTGAGGAGAAGATTGAATGAAGGACGATTTAAGAGGAAGAGCTTTTTCTTTCTCTGTATGTGTTTATAGCAAAATAAAATAGTTTTGAATTTTCCCCGCACTAGTCAGAAGTCTCCATTATCAGTTCTCAGGTCTGAGAATTATAGCATAGTAAATCTCTCAACACCTACAAACTCATTTAATCTAGAAGGCAAAGTGCCACCCCCTTTTAAGTTCCTGCAAGGGCCATTCTCATCAAACCTACTGAATTCCCTTAATTTGGACCAACCGGATGGTTTCAAAACATGAAGATGTTATTCAAGATACATGGAATACAAACTTTTTTTTTTTTCCTTTTTGCAAGTTTATATCAAATGCTTTCTGTATACACGTTTAGAGAGAGAAGCCAGTGGCAAAAATCTATTGGGGAATGCAGGCAATTTAGCAAGTGTGAGACAAATTAACATGCAAGATTGTGCAAAATAAAGTGGATTATTTGTGGCCCCAAGTTTTTTCTTTTTCTTTTCAGTTTCATTGTGCTGCTCTTCTAACCACTTCCTTCAGTTTAAAAAAAAAAAAAGAAAAAGAAAAAACACCCTCACACTCACTCAACTTCCAAATTAAAAACATTTTACAGGTTAGTAAATCTCCAGCTGAGGTGATGTAGCAAAGAACAGCTGTGAAGTAATTTTGATAATGATGAGAATAATAAGCGCATGGCAAGGTTCAGGGCTTTGCTGTTGCAGCTTCAGTGCTCCTGAATAGATAAAAGTGATTAAATACTCCTGATTATCCCTGACCAATATGTAATGGATTTACAGCCCTTTCAATTAGTCAGTATTTGCTTAGGACTCATTATTTTGTCTTTGGTTAAGTAATCAGCCCAGAGACTCATGTTCTGTCTAATTCCTCTGAGCCAAGTGGGTACTACAGGGCACCTGACCTTTGAAATGGCCATTGCTGGAAGGCAAAAATAACCACCTTAGTTTGCTAATAAAGCCTTACATCCAAATGATGGTTTAGAACTTTGGATCTCTTGCTACCCACCACCCCTTCACTGTTTTGGAGCAGAGATGCTCAACCCACCATCACAAATAAAAGAGGTACCCAACGCAGAAAACATGGCAGCGTAGCCAGCATCCACCACCACAGAAACGCATGACTTGAATCATCGCAAATAAGCCCTTGAGTGCACTAGTTAAGCATGCTATCCTTTTAAGCATTAGCCCAAACAAAATGGGAGGAAAAGTGAACTGATAATGTTACCACTTTCTACCATTTCAACGTGAAATTGAGAGAACTGCTACTTCTTTTGCAAAAATGTATTTTGATGTCTAAGTAAAGCTGTAATAGTCAACAGAACACCAACACATAAAACCAATTGCAAACAGGAGGATAAAGATAGATTGTTACTATAAGTGTTGCTTTTTCACATATTTAATCTCTTTCCCCCAGAAGTGAATATGGCTAGCTTTTAAGATAATGGACTTGAAGAGCAGCTTAAATAGGTTCTTTAGTCTCCTATAGATCTAAGGAATTAGAAAACCTATAAACCATCTAAATTTTACATGTAAAGCAACATAGGGAAATTTTTCAAGAGAATTCTCTGACATCACTGACATTTTGCTGTGTGTGCTAAAAGACATGTGCTTATTTTCCAAAGCCAACATAACACAACATTCAGACCTAGTATCCAGACTTTTTAAATGCACTAATTCGGGGAGCATTTAAATTTCATACTGACCAAGATGATCAGTCTATAGCTGCTTGGTTGAGGTGGGTCTCTAGGAAAGTTATCAAAGCCTACAGACATCCCGCAGCGACTACACAATACCTTTCTATGGTCATGTGTGTGGACATGCACATACGTATAATCTCTCACTGCAAATCCTTTTATTCAGTATTCCCACTCCCAGACAACAAAGTAAAGGGTCAATCCTCAGGATGATTCCCATTTTGAATTTACAACTGTACCCTATCTTCAAGAACACGAAATGATTTCAAAATTCTGTCCATAGCAAAGAACCAAATTTTAGCAACTCAAGGCTTCATTCTACAATTATAGGTGGACACTGTAATATCTGAAAGGAGTATGAAATACAGTGAGGTTTGCAAACAAAAAAAATCTTTTGCCTTCACTTACTGTGAGATGCTGAAAGAGCCACGCTCTCATGATATTTGTTGCTACTTTGGGGAAAATTCCTCTTTTCTTCTGACGTTTTTTATCCTTGTCTGGGTCATCATCATCCCCTGTGCCAGGTGAGGCTACGCTGTTGTCTAAACCATCCCCTAAGAGGAAAAAAGTGAGAAAGAAGATAAGAAATAAAAACCAATCAAAATAATCAAGTTAACTTTTGAAATCGTCACGGAGCTTCAGCTGTACATGAAAAAAATCTAGGCATGTTCAATTTATTAAATGATTTCTGATCTAGATGTATAAGCATTAGAAAGCATGTCTATTCAAATAATAATTCTGTGGCTCACAGATGCACAAGTCATTAATACAATTATAATTGTGTGCTTGACATAGTGCAATATCTCTTTTTTAATTATGGGATGCCATGTGGGAAAACTTGCCACAAGAAATCCTGTTTACTATAAAAGCATTTCTCTGCATCCGTGCTGAATACATGGTGTAGGTAATCAAGTTAAATGTTCTGTGGTCTATATACTCTGGGCCCTCTGCATAGGTGACAGTAAATGTGTCACTGTTCAGTGCACATAACACACTGTCAGCTGAACCCCTCCCTGTTGCTATCATCTCCCTACACACATACACACTTGCACACACGCATTCCTTGCATGACCCTGAACACAGTGTTTGCAAGACATGAAAACTTCTGTGTCTGCATCAGTGATCATTATCCTCTTTCTTTAAAAAAGATGCACATCAAGGTAGGGTGCTTGCTTAATCAGAACTTTCCATCAACATCTTTCTCTTCAGTGCTTTACCCTGGCATTAATTGTGCATTAGCAAAAATCATTTACTTTTAACAGTCATGGTTATTTTTTCTTGCCCTCCAGCAAAAATGCCTTGAAAGCCTGCCTGGAGGGCATCTAAATTATGTATCTGAAAAACTCTTCTGGCAAGGCATTTTCAGGACCCCTACTTTCTTAAAATTCATACGAGCACGTCTTCCTGTTTTTGGGAAAGCATCAATCAAGAGCAGCAATATATGCCATATTCCTACATTAATATTTGAACTAATAACTTTTAAAAAAGGAAAGAAACAAGATCCGACTTGTGGCATAATCAAATGCAAAATAAATGAAGAATACTGGGACAGCACTGAGACTTTAGAGATTGCTGTGTTTTCCTTACACATCATTAGCCCGGAGCCACACGAAAGAGGAAAACAGAGAACTGGAGAGTTTATGCTCCCTGCTGGTGTTTAAGAAGCTGAGGTCCTGGAAGGACATCTGGGAATTGCACTGAGACTGTGGTTTTTGTAATTTAAGAATAGACATTCATTAGCAGTAAATGCCATAAATCCCATGCTAAGTAAAAACCTTGTCCAAGAAAGCCTAAAACAATAAACTCTGCGCTCAATGTAGCCTGAGATAGGGGCTCCATAGCTTCCTGAGGAATGCTATAGACCCATGAACTAATTCCTACAGCCTCTTCTAGCTATTTAGTACAACTAAAACAAACACATTACTGCGACAGAGACTGTTTACGTCAAAACTTTAATTTCTACTTCACCTACCTCTCTGCCGCCCCTACACCTTTTCTTTGGTGCCTCTTGCACAAAGCAAAAAACAATAAGGCAAAGCAAAAAAGCTCACCGCTCAACCTTCTCTAACAAGAGAAACAGAAAAGCCAGAGCAAAGAGCTTGAAGATTAATTTTATTGACATTTCCATTTTCACTGCAATGTGATACTCTCCATCACATAGAAGATATGGTCCTTACTATTTACAGAATGACAGGCCACTTCATTACAAACACCCTGCCCCAAGGCTGAGCAGCTCCCTTCCATCTGCCCAAGGACCTGAGCCAGACCCCTAAGTTGCTGTTTTCTTTTTCTTTTTTTAAACTTATGATGACTAAAAGGTGAATTGAAGGGGTGAAGAGTGATGGGGGGGGGGGAGACACCATCCCACACAGCTTATCACAAGCCAACTATTTTGAAGAATTATTATTGGGAGGGCTCCTTCCTAGTGGTCCACCACCCTACACATATGCGTGCAAGGCACAAACACACACACACTTTCCACTATGCCAAGGAACTGCTGCAAGGCAAATTCTCACAAACACTAATGGCTTCTGACTGCTCCTTGGCAACCCCCAGCATTTTAACCTGGGAAGATGTGCTCTCCCAAATACAGACACTGGAGCCATCTCATCAGCTGTTCATGTGACACAGATGGAGAGTGGCTATTAGGAGCTAGGCAGTGGGCCTTGGGGATCTGAGGTGCTGTACTGTAGCCTCAGGCAATTTTGAAAAGCAGTACCCGGAGATGGAGGGGAAGGGACAATCCACACCAAAAGTGCAAGTTTTAAATCAGTCTGTTTGCCTATCTATTGTCTAGATAAAGATATCTTTGTCTTCTTCTCTAAACCTATGGATGTATGCATGCAATGCATATACAATAGATATTAAACCTTCTTTCCTCCAGCCTGTCTCCCTTTCTCAGTTAGGCACACAAAAACTACAGAAATATGAGAATGAACAATCTTTCCTTCCCCCCAGGCGCATGGTGATGTATGTACGTATTCGGGAATATCTTGGTGATGTTTTCCAGTAAAGCATAATTTGGAGAATTCCTAGAGATTTCAAAGAGTATTTTCTTTTTAAATGAGCTAATAAGTGATTAGATATTCTGATTTAGAGTCCTCCTACAAGAATTTAGCTAAAGTTTGCATAATCAATAGGACACCCCTAGTGCAAAACAGAGACTAAGAGCCCAATCCTATCCAATTTTCCAGTGCCGGTGCAACTCTGCCAATGGGGCATGCACTGCATCCTGTGGTCGGGAGGCAGTCACGGAGGCCTCCTCAAGGTAAGGGAACATTTGTTCCCTTACCTTGGGGCTGCATTGTTGCTGCACCGGTGCTGGAAAGTTGAATAGGATTGGGCCCTAAGAGTGCAATGCATTTTTACTCAGAAGTTCCACTGTGTTCAACGGAGCTTACTACATAGTAACTGCAGGCCCAATCGGTTTCAGCTTTCCAGTGCTGATGCAGGTGTGCCAACAGGGTGTGCAGTATATGCTGTGGTGGTGATGGTGGGGCATTGCAGCTCCATCAGCACTGGAAAGTTGGGTAGGATTGGGTCCTGTGTGTAGGACTGCAGCCTAATTACTAATATTGGCACACACTGCATTCACACCATGATACAAAAAATTTTTTTAATAGACAAAGGGTGCAATCCTAACCCCTTATGTCAGTACTTTCCAGCACTGGCATAGCAGTGCCAATGGGACATGTGCTGCATTCTGCAGTTGGGTGTCACTCACGGAGTCTTCCTCAAAGTAAGGGAATGTTTGTTCCCTTACCTCAGAGCTGCATTGTCCTTAAGTCAGTGCTGGAAAGCACTGACATAAGGGGTTAGGATTGTGCCCAAAATCTCCTTGCAAACAAATGTACTCACTGGGGGCAAGATTCAAATGAAAATTTCTGCAAGCCTCTAGGACAGGGTTTTAATGGTACTAACTGTACTATAAATAGTATAATCTGTAATACCAAACCCAGACATGACAACTGCGTTAAGAATGAAATAACATTAATCAGAACTTGCAGTCCAATTTTGAAATCCAGGAAAAATAAAAATTAATTCTATGGTAATAACTGGAGCGACTACAGTGCAAGTAAGATCTGAACTGGAATTTGTCTGAAATCAGTGGAACAAGTTAGATTATATGCAAAATAGTATGCAAAAGAGAGATATATTTAAAGTACATCCTACCATTGCTAATCAGTCTTTCTGAATGAAAAGCTACAGGCAGAGGAACAGAATCGAGTCTTAGCTGTTGAAAGTTTGATACAATAAAATACTCAAACTGATTTTTGCAACTGGGCCTTTTTAGCAGAGACCAGACTGGGGAGAGGGGATGGAAGAAGAATATTTTGCCTGGTCCTCATTGTTTTGTTTTGTTTTTGAACTATGTAGTCATTTATGTCTCTGCCATTCTGAGCAGCTGCTGAATTCCCTCTTGGTGCTACATACTATTTACCTATGTGCAAATGCATACACAAAGATCTAAGCCAAGGCAGAGATAAGCAAGGACGGACCAGTCAGGTTCCAATATGTTCTTCTGTCCCATATGGAAATGCATTGAAGAGTAAGTGAGCACATTGAAAACAATCTCAGAGGGCTCTCCATCCATCCCTAGAAAAATCATTCATTGCACACTGGGGTTTAGCTTTCCAAGTCCACACGTTTCAGGGATCTTCAGGGAATGGAAGATCCAATCCTACATTGAGATTCAATTCTACTTTTCATGTTTTCCATTCTCATCCCCTCAGCAGCGAGGCGCTATGTTGTATGCTACAAACATGGCAGTCCCAGCCATGAAGCAATCTGATGCAGATTGCATCAGGGCAGGGGGTTAGAGAAGTGGTGGTTTCAGGGTGAAACCTTCACCCTAAGTCTGCCAGCCACATTGGCTTGTTCTCTGCTCGCTAATACAAGCAAGAATTGGATCATACCCTGACCTTCCCTTTCTTCATACATACATGGAATTTAAAGCGATGTGTTGTCTTTAAACTTTATGCTTCATGCAAAGATGGAGCACAGTGAGGGGCAAACATTTTGAAGATGGGGTACACATGCCCCCCCCCAAAAAAGGTGGCAGTGGTGAGCAACAGTCAGGGCCCAATTCTATCCAACTTTCCAGCACTGATACAGTTGTCCACTTCTCCCCTTACTTCAGGACTGCGTTAAAACTGCATCAGTACTGGAAATTTGGATTGGATTGGGCCCTCACTGGGCCAGTCCTGGAGGAAGGAAAAAAGCCATTTGCCATGGCTCCAAGTCACTTCTCCTCACCTACTTGTGCTGAAGAACTAGGCACAGTTAAGTGACAGAGCGAGAGCTGTGGTCCTTCTATCTCCAACACTGCCGGAGAAAGAAGATGGAAAAAAAGACTGCCATACTCCAGATCACTTCTCCCCACTTAATTGGTGAGTGAGTGATGAAATATCAGGCTGGCAGGTGTATTGGAATCATGGAAGATCTGGTGAGGAGGTAGATGTGGGGTAAGGCCTGGGCAGCCAGCAGAGTGTGCTGCACAGCTGCAGCCACTTGAAGGCAATAGGACCCTCAGGGATATAAGGAGCACCTGAGGCAGGAAGGGTTGATGGGTAGCAGAGGGAGAAAAGCTTGAGAAAGGGGAGACTGGATTAATCTGAGGAACTGATGGGTGAATGGACTTTGGAGACTGTTGGAACAGACTGTTGGAGACACTGGGGTTTGGTGTGTGGCTGCTGTGCCCAAGACCTGCTGAGGACCAAGGGGCTGCTGTAGTGGCAGGAGGCTGCTGGCAGGAGAGAGGACCTCTGCAGGTTGAACAGGCGAGCTACCCTGGAGGTGGGGTCCAGCAGTACTGCAGGGCAGAACCAGGGTCATTTTTGAGGAAAGAAGAGGAGTTAATTAGCTACAAGTGGGCATAATTCTCCAGGTGGAGCTTGGATGGGGAATCTGGCAGAACAGCAGGGACAGGCAGTTTGGAGCCCATTCCCTCCCTGACAGTAGTTCAGGGTTGGAACCAAGGTTGCACCACTTCTGTTCATATCAAACAAAAGCAGTGTGGAGCAAGAAGGTTCCTTACCATGTGTTTTGTAAGGAAAGAAGGGGGAATGTGGGTGCACCCACTCACTCGTGTGCCCAACTGTCCTCCCCCCACATCCACAATAATGGGGGATTAAGACCATGAAGGGGAGGACTCTGCCAGGTAGCAGGAGGCCTTGGGCCAGACCTATAAGAACATAAGAACAGCCCTGCTGGATCAGGCCATAGTCCGATCTAGTCCAGCTTTCTGTATCTCACAGTGGCCCACCAAATGCTCCAGGGAGCACACCAGATAACAAGAGACCTGCATCCTGGTGCCCTCCCATTCATCTGGCATAGCCCATTTCTAAAGTCAGGAGGTTGCACATACACATCATGGCTTGTAACCCGTAATGGATTTTTCCTCCAGAAATTTGTCCAATCTCCTTTTAAAAGCATCCAGGCCCAATGCCATCACCACACCCTGTGGCAAGGAGTTCCACAGCCCAACTACATGCTGAGTAAAGAAATATTTTCTTTTGTCTCTCCTAACTTTCCCAACACTCAATTTTAGTGGATGTCCCCTGGTTCTGTGTTGTGTGAGAGGAAAACAACATCTCTCTATCCTACTAAATAGAATACCATTCCCCTTGGATAGAACAAAGTCCATATATTTAATGTTGTTCCTGGCAACGCCCTCTCCCACAGGCTCTTGGATTCTCATTCAGGAAACTTCCAAGGACAATATACAAAATCTAAAGAGCACCTTCATCTTAAAATTGCACATCTCAGTGATAGTTGCCTGTAGTGAGCTCTCAAACTCCAGGGAACCCACAGACCAACAGCACAAGCCTATCCCAGCAATGTCCAGGGCTCCAGCGGTGCTGAAATGGCTACAGCTGGATCCTATGGGCACCGGGCTAGCACCACGAGTCTCCTTGGGATAAGGGGATGTTTGCTCCCTGACTCCAGGTAACACAGCTGCAGCACCAATGGGTCACCTTGGATCTCTGCCCGCTTTTAAGAGGATGCAGACCCAAGAAGGCCCATGTCAGGCTGCCCAGGCTGGGAAGGAGGTTAGGATTCAGCGACAGAGACTGTCACCATCTCGGCCCCCCCTCCTGGGCCCAAATCTCCTCTCCCTCTGCCTTCCTTCCACCCCGTTCCACCCACTCCCTGCCTCCCCCAGCCCCAGAAGATTTACCACCAACCAATGCTGGAGGAGCACCGGCCAGCTGACCATGTGGTGCTGGCCCAGCATTAGCGGCCCCTCCTCTCTGGGTGCCATGGCACATTTGCAACACCCAGAGCTGGTACTGGAGCTCAGTGCCTGCGCTGAGCCCCCGAGAGAATTTCAGCTTTTTCTCACTTCAACTACTTACTCCAAATCTGGAGATTTCAGAGCAGTTTTCTTTATTTGCTTTCTTTTGTAATACACAGTAGGAACAAAATGATTCAGTTTGTGCAATCTGTACTACTCCTTCCTTCATACGCCTTTTTGATTGAAGTATTATATGTTTATGTATTCATTAATGTAGCTCTATCCTACTTTTTATATGTTCTGACAGGTTATAACAGCAATACTTTTTAAATTGTGCAAAAGGTATGTCCATAAAATTTGTACACTACTTTTCTTGGGGGGGGGGGGGTGGCCACCAGTTATTCTCTACTTAGAGTCCACCACCACCAAATGTCTGGCATCATGTCTGGTACTACTGGCATCAAAATAATGAGAAAGACAGCAGGAACCATAGTTCTGCAAAAATTCATTCCAATCATAGCATCTGAGTGTTACCATCCTCATGTAAGCCTAGCCTACAGCTGCTCTCTCTCTCTCTCTCTCTCTCTCTCTCTCTCTCTCTCTCTCTCTCTCTATATATATATATATATATATATATATATATATATATATATATATATATGGAAGGAAGAAAAGAGAGAAGGCACATCACATTTGCTTGTATTTTCCAAGAGAACATAATTTGCCATTATTCTAAAAATAATGCAGTTAGTTTAAAAGGTAAAAAGGAGGGGGAAATTGATTCATACCTAGACTGTGAAAGTGCAGATTTTAAACTAAAACTCTATGGAACACTCAGGGCAAGGTGTTTTTGTTTTTAGCACAGTGAAAAAGACCTAAGTGAATTCCTTAGGTGAGCATATTATTTAGCTTATTATTTAGATCCACAATCTTTGAGAGTAGGCAGTACTATGCTTGCTCTCATTCACAGAAAAACCCTGTAAGGAAGATTACAGATAGCGAATTAAAGTTGAATTATAGTCATTTGCCCAAGGATTCTGAAAACTCTGTAGGCAATCTGAAATGTAGACCCACATTTGCCAATCAAAGCTCAACCCCATTTCTACTGTGAGCCACACTGGTTCACAGCACAGATCCTCTGAATGTCACAAAATGATAAAACAGTCTCTCCCACATCAAGGAACACTGCTCCATCTATCCCTAACCTTTAGGCCCACATATATATTGCACACAATTTTACATGGCGGTGATGATTGCCACAGCTATTTCAAAGTGCCGCTTTACATGTACTTAGCTGCTGTATGAAAAGGCAGCCACATAACCTGGGATTCTTCAGAGACACTGATAGAGTTGTCCCAAACCATGAGACCACTTAGGGCGCAATCCTAACCCCTTATGTCAGTACTTTCCAGCACTGGCATGGCGGTGCCAACAGGACATGTACTGCATCCTGCAGTTGAGTGTCACTCACAGAGGCCTCCTCCAAGTAAGGGAATGTTTGTTCCCTTAGCTCAGAGCTGCATTGCCCTTATGTCAGTGCTGGAAAGCACTGACATAAGGGGTTAGGATTGCGCCCTTACTCCTATAACAGCTGACGATACATATTATGGTGTTCAGGACTGATGAAGCAATGGCCCACACTGGTGATTTTTACTGTGTAAATTGGGACTCTGAAATGAATTCTCTCATACTCGGGGAGAATAAGACATGACGCCATTTTCCATGACCCTGTGAAATACAAAGTTTGGTATCAAGAATATACTTGCGTAACTTTTTGCTTAAACTTTTCCTGGCTGCAGTGCATCTGTGCAAGAAACAACAGGCTTGCCATTTGCAGCCTTACAGTCTAACTACACTGTCGATGGCTGTGTCAGGGAATAAATGGAAAGAATGAGGGTGTAACAACTGTTGCACCAGCACATTGTCAGGGCAGCTGCAGACACTGACAATCGGATGTAGCAGTGCAGTCTAATGCTGCTTTGCCACTAACATGCCATCCTCACCAAATGTAGCAACCCCAAACAAACCACATGGGAAAACACAAGGTGTGGTTAAGGCAAGGTTGAAGATGAGTTCTACACAATATCAAAAATGTTTCTGTCCACACTCCTTCTGCACATACACGCTATGTTAGTAAAGCATTTCAATGTGACTGCAACTGACGTACATATAAACAGATTATATTGCCTTATGCAAAGGCAGATCCTGCTATGTTAGGGGCAGGGGGCTTCCCCAGCCCTACCCTCAACATAGCAGGGATTCAACCTGAGACCTTCTGCATGTATAGTATGTGCTCTGCCACTGAGCTACAATGCCTTCCCTATACATTATAGCAGCAACTTTCAACCACTGCGCCGTGTACGTCATGGGAGTTTGGGGGAGGTTCATTTATTAGTAAGGCTATTGGGGGTTATGAGCCCCCCACCAGCAGCATGGTGTACCTTGTCTATTGTCCAAAACTGATGGCGTGCTTTGATAATTTTAGTGCCTTGTCAGTGTGCCCTGAGAGGAAAATGGCTGAAAATCGCTGCATTATAGTAAAATGCTTCCACAGTTGCATCAGTCTACAATACACCCTATTACCAGTGCTCCACTCTATGCTACAACTGGAGGGGTTAACAGGATCATAGCTCCTTTTGAAGCTTGTCTGCTAAAGGAGAAAATTGTAGTATTGCAATTGCAGTAGATTTGAACTATCCTCCCCCGCCCCACAAAGCCTTGATTAAGAGTTAATTGCAAAATAGGTATTGGGATTTACATTGCTTGGATCAATAAATTTGTCTCCTGCTACTGTTAGATTTTGGTTTGTTTGATTTACCTGTGGACCCCATGAACCACACACAATAGCTGACTGAGACCCCAATCCTGAGCTTGGCACGCCAGCTCACCGCTGGCGTGCACTGTCGCAAATGTGTTGTAAGGCAACGTTTGCACGCCCTACTGCCGGGTGAATGCTGGTGGTGGCCCAGCACTGGCCAGCACCAGGCTAGTACCAGGTGGGCACCCGACCTTCGCCACTCAGCAGTTGCACAGACTGCCAAGCAGTGGAGAGGTAAGCGGGGGGTATGAGAGGAAGTGGGGAGGAGGTGTTCCGGGGAGACGGGAGGTGAGCGGAGGGCGGACAGAGGATGGGGAGGAGGTGTTATGGGGGAGGCGGCAAGAGGGTGGAGAGGAGGTGTGCTGGGAAAGGGATTGGGGAGGGAGGGAGGAGAGACCAGTGGAGCGATGCTCCACCAGATCCAAAGCCTCTGTGTTGGGTTCACTGTCCAACATGGAAGCACTTGATTCACCATCAACCTTGTGGTTGGCGATGAATCAAATAGCTCCACTGCAGGGGCTACTCCTTTTACCCGGGGGAAGGGGACGAAAGTCTCCTTCTCCCGAGGAGCCACTGGCAGCTGCCCAAAGCACACAAGATGCAGCGGCGGCCATTTTCAGAGCTGCCGCAACCCTGCGCAACTCAGGATTGGGCTCCCTGGGCTACAATCCAAGCTGAAATAATCTTTTTTTTTTTTTCCTTTCCCAGAAGTGGACCAGTTGGAGCTAGTGTAAAGTTTGAATCCTATTTTTATTTTCTTAGTAATTTTTTTTTTCTCCCCAAAGTATCATACTTCTCCTACAGACAGTCCCAATATGGAAAATTAAAGAAATTAAAATTAAAGAAATCTACTAATTACTGTACGCTGTTATCACAGTGTTGTGCTAGACGGTGTAGACATGTAAAAAGTAAAAAAAAAATATTCTCCGTTTTCCTAGCAATTAGTTCATGGCCCAGTGCTGCGGAGCGAGGAGAAGAGATGAAATACTTTAGTTTACATGCAACATTTACTAACTGTGTGGGTTTTCCGACATTAGAGAGGGGACAGTGACCCATGCCACCTTTTTCACACTCAAGAGAGCATTGAAAAAACAGTCTTCATAGGCTTACCTCAAGATTCTCTGGCCCCGAACACCCTTCCCCCAGGGTATGAGTAAAAAGGGAAAAAAAGAAGGGATTTTATGGTCCTTTCTCTTCAACTTTTCAGGCGGTATAAGCAGCATTTAGCAAATTCAGTCCCCAAATGGCTCCAAATGCTCTGAGCGGCAGGGGCCCATCCTTTGTCCTCCGCCCTCTATTTACACAGGATTTACACAAGCCCTCTGCTGAAGAGACCACATGTCTCTGACAGAAAGCACTTTCATTCATACTGCATCAGGCCACAGGATTCTAACCACTGCAAGCTTCATGCCGACCTGAGATTAGGGATTTTTAGGGATTTCGGCAACATTGAGACGGTAACAATCTACTAACTAACCAAAATTATCCATGGAGATTTTTCTGCCACTCACATTATAACCAATGTGGTCATAGAGCTGAGATTTCTTAAAAGAACTGTGAAGAACTAGCTTATTGTTAAGGAAAGTGCTGCCATCCCTCCTTCCCAACCCACAATAAATAGGGGAAAGAAAGTGTATATTCAGACTGCTACTTGGATTAAAATCATTTCACCCACTGGCTGAAGACAAAAAGTGTAAAAGCAGACAGATGGACACATATGTAAATGTGGTGCCATTTCTCTCCCCGTTCCTGGCAAGGTGGTGTAATAGGATAGTTTCAGCATTTCTTCTCTGTTAATTCATTTTGGTTAACTAGTCATCAGCAACAGCTTAGTGTTAGTGTAGGTAGGCACATACTCATTCACATTGATTTGCCGCCTACAGTGCTCAATTATGTTACAATTAAGACTTTTAGACTCGACTTGCGAAGCATGCATGCTGAAATTTAGTATCAGAGGGTCACTTCACACAAGATGATTTTCTACATGGATATCACTACCATGTGGGTAGAACGATGGACATGCTGCTCATACAGAATAACATGTGACTTCAGTATCTTGTGACAAGAATTTTAATTTTATAAAGCATCTCTGGTAAATTATCCTTTCTCACAAAATGCTTTAAAAAAAATTTTTTTTCATATACACACACATTGCACAGAGGCTAAATCTACTGGGGAAAAAAGGTCCTCTCTTCATGAAACAATGGAAAACTTCATTTTAAAAAAGATTTTAAACATTCTCAAATTGCTTGGGTTGCGCAACAGTCAATAAAAATTACTACTATTAAAATCATATCTTTCTGATAAGTACAGTAGTAGATATTTTTTAAGTTCTTTACAGTAGATCATAATAAATCTCTTCCTAATGATTTATTTTTAGTGGGGTCTCAAATGCCATTAACCACAGTTACAGCTCTGATTTTATTAAGGAGGAAAGCAGGGACAAATGTCCACTTAAGTCCCAGCTCTCCAACTTGACTCTGCTGGTACCCCATTACCTAATGGGAAAGTCTCTTAATGTGCTATTCACCTCCCCTGTGTGGCATTTCTGCTAACATAGAGTTCATACTTTTCAGCCCCAACCGAGAAGGCTGCTATCTTTAAGTCATCTCAAGAATGTGATAGATACTATCATTGCTCCTGTTGAAGCATGAACAAAAAAAAAAGAAAGAGGAAAAGACCAAAAGGCGAAAGAAAAGTGATCAGATTACTAAAATCCATAAGGCCTTTCCCAGAATGTCACTGAATGTGATAATTAAGTTCTTCAAAGCAAAGAATAAATATATCCTCAGAAATCAAGAGTACCTGTTTTAGATGGTCCAATTTTGCTTTTCTTATTCAAATGGAACTCCTATTGACTTCTAATAGCAATTTTCTCAGGTAAAGAGACAAAGCATAGAGACTCATGTTGTATATAGTAAAAATGCAGACTATGCACAACAGGTACATTGATAAATTGTTTACAGCTTATGATGACATATCGTGCCATATTGTGGCAGAAGTTAGAAAAGTGTTCCATCTCTTTGCTATTTCATGCTATGTCTTTTAGATGATTTTAGAAATGGGTTTTGTCAGAATGCCAGATGCAAAGGAGAGCACCAGGATGCAGGTCTCTTGTTATCTGGTGTGCTCCTTGGGGCATTTGGTGGGCCGCTGTGAGATACAGGAAGCTGAACTAGATGGGCCTATGGCCTGATCCAGTGGGGCTGTTCTTATGTTCTTATGTTTTCTTATGTCTTCACACACACACACACACACACACACATTTTTGGCAAATTGGTTGAAATTAGAAACAAAAAGTTACAGTGTTTTCTCTGCCTGAGCCACTATCGTGAAATAACTAAGTGTGAGTACAATGGTATCACTAGGGTTTGATTCACCCAGTGCAGGAGAGGCCAGCGTGTCAAACCCAGGATGGACCTCCTCTCATGCAGTGGGGGAGGGGCAACAACCTGGGTGGTGGGTGTGCTGATGGTGGTGGGCTTCACCCTGCCCCAACTGGTTTTTTGGCTATACCTTTTGATAGGACACAGATATTTCAACATGGTTTGTTTCATTGCATTCTGCATATCACGCATCAATTGATATATAACATGATGGTATTCCTACAAACCACAATTTTAGCAATTTTGTTCATTAGTGGTGTCACCCCCTGTGTGTGTCACCCAGTGCGGTCCACACCCCCAGCACCTCCCTAGTGATGCCACTATGCAAGTATGTGCCCCTTTTGAGTTTTAATAATGCCAACAAAGTATTGTCATCTTATGCCATTCTACTGCTCTGTCACTAAGATCCTCTTTAAATCATTCTTCTTTTATCTTGAGAGGCTGCAATCCTAACCACACTTTCCTGGGAGTAAGTCTTATTGAACACAATAGGACTTACTTCTGAGTAGACCTGGTTAGGATTGTGCCCTAATTCAATGATCACTTACACTGGTGTCACATTGCTGCATTCAGTCCAGCTAACCCTTTATTATAATATATAGATATATTATATCTACCCTCTTTTTTTATAAAAGAGTCCATAGTTCAGTTCTACATAATTGCTTCCTGTGAACCAACATGGCCCTTAACAATTTTAGGAGGAAAAATGCACTCAAAACGTTAGCAAAGTGATAAAATAGAGTGAGGCTGCAATCCTAAACCCCACTTTCCTGAGAGTAAGCCCCACTGAACAAAATAGGACTTACTTCTGAGTAGACCTGGTTAGGCTTGTGCCCTGAGTTTAAGACCCATAAATGGTTTTTAAGAAAAGTTTCTGCATCCACATTTTTAAATAGAAATTAGAGATAATTTTCTGAATGATCCAAAAAAATTTCAAGTAGACCAGTTTTTAAATGAAGAATTGTGCCTTGGTTTTTAGTTTTGATTTTGTGTTTTATTTTCTTTACCTGACGAAGGGAAGACAATTATTAGCATTTTATTGTGGTTTTTTCACATTGCTTCAAGGCCTTGCAAGTAAAATCCTGTGCCACAACAGCTTTCCTAGATTCCAAAGAACCATGCAACTAGTTCTGCACATCTTTAGATGCATTTCTTGACCTTTAGACAGCTCCCCCCCAATTTCACATGGCAAACACATTTGTAAAAATGAAGAGACTCTTATTCTTAACACTCACTCCTAGCTAGTTATTAATATGATGGAGATGTTGGCTGTTTTTAAAAATCCTCAACAATCCTACCACACATGCACAAATCCCCTTTAGAACCAGAGCACTGTAGACACGTTGCCGTTTTCAATCCAGTTCAATTCTGGTTTGAAACTACAAACTACGTTTTCAAACTACACAATTCTGATAAAGGTGTAGTTTTGCACTGCATTTTTTATCGTTTTAATGGTAAACATTCTTCAGCTGGCAATAATGGACTTTTACCATACGGAAGCACAATTTTTGTTGTGACCACAGCATGGTGGGGACAAAGGGTTAAATATCCTTGCCCCGTGTCCCATATTCAAAATGCTGATTGGAACCCCCAGTGACTGCATTTAGCTTGAAAGAAACAAAACATGTGGGGCCAAACTATTGTTTGTCATAACATGTATTTTGATCTTTCATGTGTCTGCTTATGTTTTCACTTCCACACACAAGTGCACAAATAGTCCTAAGACTGCTGGCAAAACCACCTATCACACCCAACCAGTAAGTCAGTAACCTAATGCATTGTGTTTCTGCATACATCTTTGACCTTGGACATTCCAGAATTGCTATTCCCATATAACAATGCGATATATGCATCTTTCCAATTAGTGGATAATTTCTAATATTCAAAACTGTATTGTTTCATGAAGAAAAATAAGGTTTTTATTTTATCTTTAATAGTGAAAAAATAGAGTTTTTTTTTTAAAGATGAGAACTAAGCTTTTGAACATCTTTCCTACAATCACTGGAGAATCAGACAATGGAACATTTTAATGAAGAGCAGTTTACAACAGTAAGCATTGTTAAACATGCAGTTAAGTAGCACTGCCTTCTTTATATAATAGCCATCGCTGTTAAACTGGTACCTAGTACAGCAATACCACTAGTGGTCTATTAATATTCTCATTAGAAATCTTGGATTTTAAGGCTTTACTACTCAGGTATAAAATTTTAACCATCTAAAAATGGCATATAAGAGCACTCTGAGCCACTTCTAGAAAAATGATAGTCCTTGAAATTAAGAGATATTTATTCTCCCTTAAAAGTACTTCCCCCCCCCATTTTATAGAAGTTGTTTACAGATGTTACTTTAATTTATCTGACAAGTTTAAGAATCCATATGTTCATAGTTTTGCCCTTTGACAGCAGCAGAGCATTCCGAGTACGTTATCATAAAACCAGGAGTTATTTATTAATTATAAAACTCTCTGGAAGACTCTAGGACAGAAACGTACACTATACTATACAAATAGCTAACATTTTAGACTAGGTTTCTGCTCATAGAATTCCCTATATGTGCCCCGATGGCCATCTGTAAGAGCTTTCATGAGAAAGGAGGTCAAAAATACTCTCTGCAAGCCTGAGGAGTGGGGTAGCAAGGGACTGGGGCTTCCAGAGGGTCCAAGGCAGGAAAATGAAACTTACACAGCACAAAACAATCTATGTTCCTCCCAAGACAAGTGTGGGCCTAGCTCGGGTCAGTTATGAATAAGCCAGTCACAAAATCTTCAGTGATTGCATGGACACATAGTGGCACACCTCACAAGGAATGTCTGGGGTGGTGGTGTTGCAGATTGCAGTGATGGTTTTTAATCAGTACAACACAGTGAGGTTATGGATTGTGACTTAATTTAGGGTCCTGCCAACAACACTTTATAAATCCTAACCACAGATGCATTTATAGGTGGGGCCTCAGCATCTGAGAGGGAACCATTCTAAGACCCTTCACAGATACTGAAAACCGTGGATAAGGAAATCCACATTTTTGGCCCCTTTAAACCCTCTGAAAGTGACCATTGCTCTGCTCCGGTCACCTCCAGAGGGCCTTCTGGAGCCCACAGAGGCCGCTTGTGTCTGCCCACAGCCTCTGCAGGCTTTGAAATGACCATTATGGCCAAAAAAAAAAAAAGGTTCAGAATGCTTTAAAAGGCATAAAAACATCACTTCTGGTGTCCCTTGGGAAAGTGGAAATAGCACTTTTTCAGCCTGAAACGGCCATTCTGAAGCACATAGAGGCCACAGGCAGACACGTGTGGCCCCTGAGGGCTTCAGAAAGCCCTGAGGGGGTGACCAGAACACTGCTCCAGTTGCCTTCGAAGGGTTCAGGTTGGACCAAGTCTGGCTCAACATGGGTCCAGGGGATTCATGTTGAGCCAGATCCGCGGATATATAATCCGTGGATACAGAGGCCCCACCTGTAAAAAATGCATACATATAAGCAGTAGGGAAGCAGATAGCTCTCTTCACTAGGCCCATCTACATCAAGGTTAATTAGGCCTGCGTACTTGCTTTAGACACAGCTTTCATTTTAATTATGAGTTAACACCTCTCTGTTGAACAGGCACCTCAGACCACTAGAGTTAGCCTTGTTTCTAGGGGTTAGCTTGCCCCAAAGCTGTTAAGTTGTAATTTCTCAGTGTATAAACTGTGGCTAGAGAAGTCAATATTAAAAATAAAAACAAGAAATGTCTTGGGGCACCTTAAACACTAACCAATTTACATACTATACACTTTTGTATTGGACTACAATATTGTAATTTGTACTACACAATATTAATTTTCAAGATGCACAAGCTCTTTCTAGTTTTTGCTGCAATAAGCTACCATGACTAACCCTCTGAGAGCACAATCCTATCCACATCTACTCAGAAGCAAGTACCATTATTTTCATTGGGGCTTACTCCCAGGAAAGTGTGTATAGGATTGCAGGCTGAGAGTAGTAAGAATCTGAATCTGGGACATCAAGAAGGCTCTCCTTTCTTAAACTGGAAGGGTTATACGAAAAGCATCCCAATTCCCCTTTCATTATACCCCACATATATGCATATCTGATATTGCCAGCAAGAGAACGAACAGTTTTAGAAGGTGCTTATTGGGAAAAGGTATATATTAAAGGAGAATACAAAACAACTCTGAATTTTGTATGATCTTACATACCATAAGAGCTCCAACACCTATGCACAATGGGGTTGATTAACTCTCTGGGTGCTGCAGACATATTTATGCACCTCCTCCTAAAGTGTTCGTTTGGCTGGCAGTCTGGAAAATGCCAGAATGTGAACGGTTAAGTTGGAACACTGACACTGTTTTATTTTGCAGGTTTTATTTTAACCTCTTAATTTTAAAAATAGTTTTGCTTTTGGCTTTAGAAAGTACATTGTTACATTGTATTGTAACAGCCAAAAAGCTGTTATCCGAAAAGCCGAAAGCCAAAGGAAGATAAAACCATAACCATATTTCTCGAATTTGAACTTAAGAGTTATTGTTGCATGGAGAATACCCCTTCCCTACAAAAAGCAATACTGGATACAAGTAATTACACCTTTAAACCTGGTTACAGTCCCATGCTAAAATAGTCAGCATCAGTTAAACACAAATTCATCGAAACACACATGTTGAAAAGGGGGAGAAATAGAATGATTGTCATTGATAACAAAATGTGCCTCATCTGTGACAGGAGTTTAGTTTAATGTGTATGAAGAGATCTTTAATCAGAAAAAACAACAGGGCTTCAATAAGTCAATGACCATTTTCCCAGAGTGACTTGCAAGTAGTCTACTTGTGCTGAAGTTAGTTTTTTGGATGACAACACTAGGCAACACATTTCAAGATCCTTGCACAAATGTACCCCTTTTAAAAAAAAACTTCAAAACTATTTGCCCTATAGAAGTACTTCTGCATTTTTTGTCACAGGGAACTAGGGGCTTTGGGACAGTATTTAAGAGCAGGAAAATAGCACACAGCAGTGTTTTACAACCGGTGGTACATGTATCACCAGTGGTATGTGAGATGTTGTCCAGTGGTACTCAAGAGGCCGCAGCACCTGAGGCTGTTACGTCACTTCTGGGGTTTGGTAAAGGAGCAGTTGCTCGGAACAAAGTTGAGAAGCAGTCATATAGTGCCCCGTCCTGCAGCCGCTTCAAGCTTTGCCGAGTTGCTGCGCACTGTGCTCGTGAGTGCTCACAAGAATAGTGCATAGCAACTGCTTCTCAAAGCGAAGAAGTGACCACTCTGAGGTCTGCTAACCCAGAAGTGATATTACAGCCTCTGTTATTTTAGGTGTTGGTGGTGAGAGAGCCAGGGTGGTGCAGTGGTTTGGAAGGTGGACTTAGACCTAGAAGATCCTGGTTCAAATCTCCCCTCAGCCATGAAGCTTCCTGGGTGACCTTGGGCCAGTCACTTTCTCACAGCCTCACCTACCTCACAGGGTTGTTGTGAGGATAAAGGGAGGGGAGCAGCTATGTACGCCGCCCTAAGCTCTTTGGAGGAAGGGCAGTATAAGAATGTGAAAAATAAATTAATAACATAGTTACAACACGAGAAGTGGTACATCAGGAAAAACAGGTTGAAAAACACAGGCATAGAAGGAAGGATTAGCACCCATGTTATACTATGTCACTGATATGATCCACCCCTCTTCCTCCCCCCACCCAACATTGCTGATTTGGAGAAAACAAGACCCAATCAAGGACATCCAACTGTTTCTCCTTGTTTGGCTTTTGGTAGCTCAGAAGATCAGAAATAAGATGTGTATGTGCAACCTCCTGATTTTAGAAATGGGCTATGCCAGATGCATGGGAGGGCACCACAATGCAGGTCTCTTGTTATCTGGTGTGCTCCCTGGGGCATTTGGTGGGCTGCTGTGAGATACAGGAAGCTGGACTAGATGGGCCTATGGCCTGATCCAGTGGGGCTGTTCTTATGTTCTTAAATAGAGATCACCAATATGCTTTGATTCCTCCCCACTTGAATTAAATGTTCCAGGACAGAATAGCCAAGCTCCTTTACTCTTCCCCTAGTGTCTAAAATTGATGAAACTGCCTGAGTAGTGACTCCATTACATGCATTTAGAATCAACTAGCATAGAATGAGGTGGGCTTAAGTCAACTGAAATCAATTGGCTTAATATATCTATCTTTTCATTGTATTGTGGCCTTAAAGTGCTAGGCTTTGTTGATGGCTGCCTCATAGCTACTAAAATTCTTCCCCTGAATATCTTTTGAGAATGCAAAAAAAAGTTCAAATTCATTCTGACTTCTTGCAAATAAACCAAGAGAATGTTAGATTTTTTAAAACATGCAAGTTTTACACTGAACGTCTATCAGTTGGAGTCGGATCACACCTTCAGAATAGTGCAGTTTATAATAATAATAATAATAATAATAATAATAATAATAATAATAATAAACATGCATGAATTTATGTGAATTTGCAATTTGCAGGCTTACTTTCCTAAATTTCAAGGGGAAATACGTTCCTCAGGCAACTATTTTGAAGGTTCAGAAGAACTGACCCTTTTGCTACAAGATCAGATCTGAGCCCCACCAATCAAGTAACATACTCAGCTAAATATGCTGATGCTGCAAATTTCCAGTTCATGAACATGCTAGGCAAGGGAGTCATTCCACTCAGTGTTAAAGTCAGTGAATAGACTCCTGAGGAGATAAAAAAAAATTAAGAACCAGCTGACTTTGCTCCATGTCACTGCTGACCAGAACAGAATTTTCAAGCTCAAGACACTGGACAGAAATCACTATAGAAGTGGTCTAGTCAACTCTATTTTTAACAGCAAAACTCTTTCAGACCATGGGACAGAAAGAAGATTTATGTTCTTCAACAGATATTTCTTTCCAGTTTTTAGAATGATTAATTTTTAAGATGGTAAAAATGAATAAGCAACTGTTACCCTGCACATGCCTGATCTCGTCTGATCTTGGAAGCTAAGCAGGGTCAGGCCTGGTTAGTACTTGGATGGGAGACCGCTTGGGAATACCGGGTGCTGTAGGCTTATACCATAGTCTTTTGAGACTGAAGGTTGCCAACCAAAAATGAATAGATTTTAAAAAGATGGCAGAAATGTATAAAATGGAGACTTTATAAACAGTATCTGAAAAAGATAAGTTTATCAGAAATAACTGCTACCAGATTTATTACCAGCAGTGTTTTAAATGAATTCTTTTACCAACAGAGCAACTAAGGGCTCTATCCTAACCCCTTACGTCAGTGCTTTCCAGCGCTGGCATAGCGGTGCCAAAGGGACATGTGCTGCATCCTGCAGTTGGGTGTCACTCACAGAGGCCTCCTCAAAGTAAGGGAATGTTTGTTCCCTTACCTCAGAGCTGCATTGCCCTTATGTCAGTGCTGGAAAGCACTAACATAAGGGGTTAGGATTGCGCCCTAAGATATATTTATAAAATATTAATTCAGTATTTTATGCCAATAGAAGTTTCCAGATTCTGAATCTAATTCAGCATCACTGCAAGATTTGTGGGTTATCTCCACTTTGATCTGACAATGAGCAAGTCACTAGAACCGAAGATTAAGCTGAAAACAAAATTCCTATATAATTACACTTCACACAGCCCAATCCTACCCAACTTTCCAGTACCGACACAGCCCTGAGGCAAAGGAACAAATGTTCCCTTACCTTGAGGAGGTCTCCATGACTTCACTCTCACTGCAGGATGAAGCACACACCCCAATGGCACAGATGTATCAGCACTGAAAAGTTGGATAGAATTGGGCTGACAATCCCCTATAATACTTAAGACAAGGATAGAAATAGTTTAACCTCTTGACTCAAGGTGATCATTTTTGTAAAGTGCTACGTGAGCCAGAGTAATTTAATGTCATACCCACTGGCCATTTTACTTATATGGAGGGTGTTACCAATACATCTGGTGCAGAGCCGTCCCCCACATGGCTGTTTGGAAGCAATTCCCACTGTGCAGTTAGGCTTGCTCTACACAAGATTGCACTTAGGTTGCCATACTATAGACCAGCGGTTCTCAAACTGGGTTCTCAAACTTTGAGAACTTTGGGTTCTCAAACACCAGGACCCACCAGTGGATCGTGACCCAGTTTTTGTAAGTTCTTGAAACTAACAGGGCAAATTAGTCTATGCGCATCAAGGGTTAAACTAGCTGCTACTTTGTGGGGGAACACTGCTGTCCAATCACCATTATAGCCACACTCCATGGCATTTATAAATCAGGCAGGAGCTTCTAGAAAAAGTGGTTCTCTAATGGTTCTCTAAAAAGTTTGAGAACCACTGCTATAGACATTTAAGTGGAGTACGTGAGAGTCAGGATGGTGTAGTGATTCAGGAGTTTGATTTATATCTGGAAGATCCAGGTTCAAATTCCTGCTCAGCCATGAAACTTCCTGGGTGACCTTGGGCCAATCACTAGATCTCTTAGCCTCACATATTCACTGGGTTGTTGTGAGGAAAAAAGGAGAGGACAAACTATGTACACCATCCTGAGCTCCTTGGAAGAAGGGAGGTATAAAAATGTGAAAAATAAAAATAAATAAATAAGTCCCATTGTATATAATGGGAAGTACTTCTGAGCAGACTTGCCTAGGATTCCACTATTAGTTCTCTTCTGTTTCAAATTACCATCCCATGTCTTCCAGCAATAGAAAAGTGTTCTGAATACTTTTTACAAAGACTGAACATATGGAAAAAGGGATTATTATTTCCTTGTTTGCATGTAAAGAAATACAAAGCTACCAGTCAAGAGAGATTTGTATTTGATATTGGATTTTGCTGAAGGAAATACTGGTATTCCTGTTCACTTGGAATAAGTGTAGAAAGAGACTAGCAGCCCATTCCTATGCATGTCTACTCAGAAGTACGTTCCATTAGAGTCACTTGGTCTTACTGCCAGGAAAGTGTGGATAGGATTGGGCTGTAAGGTTTCAATACTATGCATACTTACCTAGGAGTAAGTCCCACTGAAATCCCGGGAGCTTTAATTCTGAGTAAACACAGCTTCAGACTATACCATTTCACTCCTCAAGTAGCACAATCACTATAAAAATCAATGCCTAGCACATTTTTTGGGTGTGGATGTAAAAAAATAGCTCAGACCCCGACTCTATAGGCCCTTCCTACTGAACTAGCCCAACAATCTAGCGCAAGAATCAATGGGGCCATTTTACCTGACTCACTATTATCTCAGTCCGTGATAGTTCTAGCCATAGATATTCCATAAGCTTCAAGTTGTATTAGTTAGCACTCCAGTGGGTTGCCAATTTGTCCATACCATAACATTTTGTAAGGTGCCACAACAGGATATTTTATATGTGTGACTATTGATAGAGGCAGACTTGTACCAGCAACTCATTTTCAGTAGAGGAGCCAAAGGAATGTATTAATGTTTCTAAACAAGAGAAGCTACATGAATTCACGGTAGAATTCACTGGACCCCAAATTCCATGGTCCTACCCCTTTTATTTTATTTCACTGTTTAAAATAACTTAAACCATATCTGCCCAACAGGGATCAAATGTGTACACCTGTGGGATGGGCAGAAATGGGTTAAAATACTGATGAAGATCTGTGATGGAGGTGTGAGACAGGAGATTCAGGTCCACTAACTTTAAAGAGAAAAAGAACAGGTGGATCATGTTTATGACTAGGGGGAAAACCTGCAAACACCAACAAGATCAGTTAGATGTCAAATGGGCTATTTGTTACAACCTGTGAAACATCAGTTATGCAGAATAGTTCAGAAATGTCATATGAAAGGAGGTATCCTTTTAAAAATAAAACATAACCCAACCTGTGTTATTTTTTACAGTAATTGATTCATGAGTAGCAAAAAAAAAAAAAAAGAGTCCAAATCCATCCAGTATCTTTTGATACCCATGATCACTTTTCCCTTATGTGATAAAATACTAAATGCTAGGCCTGAACCTATTTTGATGGTTCACAGAATGCAACTCCTTAACAGCACCTCCCCATTCGTTACTGTAGAATTAGTTGGCAATCTTATGAGTTGTACAAAAAAAAAAATAGCCCCACACCCTAATTGGTCCCACAGGGTAGTTAGGTGCTGTGGAAGACTTAAAAACACCATTATCTCCCCATAGTGATTCGCTAGCCTTCCTATACTCTCTGTAGCACATTGGGACTTCTAAATTACATACCATAATTGACATCAAATATCTGTCCCACCAGTGAATATCTTTATTAGCATCAAAATCACTCACAACTAGCGTTCCTCAATGTTATTAAACAGAACTTGTTCTAGGTGTTGCCTTACTAATTAGTCAGGATCAGCCCGAGGAAGGGAATCTGGGTCATGTTAAATTAATTGGAATGAGCATGAAAATTAGCTGAGCAAACTGCATCAATTTTCTATAGAGAGCCTTCCTTCATGTCGAGAATAAAAATGGATATTATGAGGCATTAACCAAACTGCCTTCTGTGACTGCCAAGAGGTGTGTTACAGTAGCCCAAAAATATCATGCTCACAGATTTTCAGAAGTTAATGAGACATTTCCAGGAATGGTAAATACATGGTGTTAAAATGGGTGTGCCTCTTATGGGAAAATGCCAAGTCATTTCATGTTTATTCAGGCATAACAAGCTCTTCAAAATGAGCATAATTTAAGAGGTGAATAGTGCAAAGAGGGCTAACATTCGACTAATTTTCCTTCAGAAAGAAAAGATTAAATTGAACAAAAAAATGAATTAAGAGGTTTACAAGTCAACAAGTCAACCATCAGATTGAAGCCTCTGCTCACTATATTCTCATCATCCCCTGCCATGAAGTTTTTGAAAAAATGTCCCGAAGGCAGGGAACAAAGCGAGCAGAACTGATTACAGCCACACTCACCGCCTTGCTGTCTAAACTCTGTTTGGCTTCCTAATGAGCTCACTAAAAACCTAATTCATCTCCCATAACCCTTCTCAGCCCTCCTTGAAATTCACCATTATGGAAATTACAGATGAAACATTTACAGGCTGTGTTCAAATTACCGCTTCTTCAACAGGCAGGTCTTTGACCCTCACAATGCACACAATAGCCGTATGTCCGGCACGAAACCACTCAGGCCACCGGCTTAAGAATAAAGAGGCTCAGGAAGGTTAAGACTTTTTCTCATGGCGATAATGATTTCCGCGTTAATGCTTTTGGCCCCATGAATATGGGAGATTCTGCGGGTTTGACAGCATCGCACACACAAACTATAATTCAGAAGGGGAGAAATGAGTTGTACTGATGACAAATAGCTGAAATAGGCTAATGTGAATTCCCAGCCTGTTCATGAGGAAGCTCCCTTAGTTCCTCATTACATGAAGCCAAAATGATCCTCATGGCACCTACCCTGTAACTGGAAGATTACTGAATTGATAGATCCTTAGTTTAAAATGCAGCTGTTTTATTCTGCTTTAGTAATTAATTCTTTTTCCAATACCTTATTGATTAAGCGTAGACCCTGATAAAGTTCAAACTGAGAAGAATCTCTAGTGGCTTCCTTACTTGCTCAAGAGAGTCAATGAAAACTTCCTACAATTCCACCTGCCTCCTCGGAGTGCTGATCCAATGAACACAACAGTTTTTTCTCATAAATTAGTCAGGCCATGTGGAGCTGTATTAGTTGATCGCCGCTTTTGTCTCTCTACTTGCTGACTTGCTTTTCACTTTTGCCGTCCTTTGTGCTGTCACACACAAAGTCGGAGTGCAGCTGCCATTCTGAACCCAAACCAAGGTAAAGAACAATTCATACAAACTACTTTTTTTTTTTTCATTTTATACAGCTGCAGCTCCCTGAGCAGCGCACCACTCAATAAGGCCTCCTGGGACCCAACTAGCTGAGAAATCAGTACTGAAGCATGCAGACACGTTGGAGAACTAAGGTTAAAAAAGAAAATGTAACCTGCTTTCTTCAAGACTGCTCCACCTTGCAGAATGGAAAATTTGGCGCTGTCTTTTCAGAAGTTAGAGATTTCCACAATAAAATTTAGCAAGTGACATCAATGTTTACAAAGAGGGTAATCACTGCACCGGTGACAACAAAAGGCAATCCATGCTTGTTGACCTACAGACAACCTGTAGTTGCCCGTAAATGACTATTGTGAACATGACAGAGTTTTAGAAGAGGCAGTAGCAACATGTTGTCTCTTTTGAAGAATCGTGTGTAGTGGAGAATCAAAGCTAGTGAATAAGAACAAGGACAACAGAAAGTTTTACAGGCTGCGCAATGGACTTTTTTTTTTTTTACTGCAAAGGTCAGTGTTATCTGGAAGTGCTTTAGAGCGACAGTTCACTGTCCAACACATAAAGGAAAAGAATGAAACCCAGCTAACCTCACTGTGTAAGTCTGTTGCAGTATAAACCCTTCACCCTTATGCAAACGGGTTCATGCATGGGGTACCATGGGGTCCCTATACACTGCTTGCAGAAACTTGAAAGCTGGTTCTTGAGGCAGGCCTGGGGTGGGGGTGGCAAAAAGCCCCAGGTGCCATGCGCTTGCCGAGTCCCCTGTTGCCGCCTCTGGCCACTCTCCCTGCCCATCCAAACTGTTCCATTGGCAGGCAAGGCTCCACGCGGCACTTGGTAGCGGGTGAGAAGCTTTCTGAGGCTTCTCCCACTGATTTAGGCAATACTTCCAACTTCGTCGGGGAACTGTAAGTAAGTGGGAGAAGCTTCAGAAGGCTTCTCGATTGCTGCCGAGCACCACGCAAGGCTCAGTTACACCTGGGTAAATATCCTGGGGAGTGGGGTATCATGCTGGAGGGGGGCAGTGGCATGTCTGGGGGTGATGAGGCCAACTGAAACAGTCAGTCAGCAGATTGGTGGGGGGACGAGCTCATTGGTTTGCCTACTCACCTCCACAGCTTCCCCTCCTGAATTGGAAAAGAAAGAGCAGGACAGACAGGAAGTGTGGAGGGGAAGAGAATCCATTGGAGAATGGGAGGATCAGAGCGTAAGGGGAGTAGCACTTGGCATCCCACCTCAGGCACAAGCAGCTTTGGACCAGCTCTGCTTGGGAGCCGTGGATATAAATAATCTCTGCCACTCTGCCAAAACAGCAGACATTTATGATATTGGCAATGCTTCTTTCATCATCAACTCAACTGATGCAACTAAAAGCTAAGGTCTGATTCTGATTCTGATCTCACAGCTATCCATTTTTTATCTGTATTGCCCTACTGATTTTAACTTCCTGATTTACGCAGCTTAGGATCTTCTCCAGAACATTTGATCAGTTACGTTTTAGGATATCTGCTAAGTTCTGGCATGCAGGGTATGTGTTCAAATGGGAACGTAAACTAGGAAACAGGCAGAGTGTCAAGAAGCTTATTCAGTGTTTCCTAGGCCAGGACTGATAGCTGCATTCCCCCACCTTCAGAGCATTCTTTCTTAGGTCAAAAAGTCATCCTACACAGATGTCTCCAGCAGACACTCAGTTGTCAAAAGGTTGTATCATGTGATGCTTTCAGTGAACAATGCACTATTCTCATTGACATATATAAACACTTTACACTTATAAACAGTTTCCTTGTTATGGGAGAAAAAAAATCAAATTGTGTCTTGTACAATATTTTGTTATCAAAACAATATATGGACCAGTATGAGGAAAATAGCAAGTTCTGCCCCACATTAACCCCACGTTTACTTTTTGCTCACTCCCCTTTCCATGTTAGCGATATGTAGGTTTCTACTCTGTTACTGTTTTAAATTTCACCTGTTGTAAAACAATCTAACGGTAAGTAGTTTGCCTTCAAACAGTACAACTCAATTGAAATGGAAAACAGAAAACAATTAGTCTTTAAAAATTAATAACTTTCCGATGCCCCCAAAAGCCAAAATATATCCTGGAATCCCTAATGGTAGAAGTCTACAAAAAGTCTAATTAAAAATGTTCAAGAATGTTTCCACACTTTACATTTAGAACAAACGTACTAATGTATGTGCGGGGAACCATGCGCAAAGTATCATTTTTGTACTTGATGGCTTGCTTGTGTTCAAAAACCAGAATGCACTCCAAAGTTTATTTCAACAAAACAAAAACTAAACTTGCAAATAATTAACCCATAACCCCCAAATGACCATTTTTCCAGAAGATATTCATTTTTATCACTGCAGTCTATTAACGTAGCACATTATTAAGTGGTGCGATATAAATAGAAATGACTGGAATATAGGTGGGCCCCCTTACCCGCAGATCCCATATCAATGGATTCAGTTATCTGTTGATCTGGGGCCCCCCACATATCCCCCTCTCCGCATGCCCATTAACATTGTCAAAAGGTTTACCAGGCTGAAGTTAATGGGTGTGCGGGTGACATGAGGACTGGTGATGTGGGGGCTTCTGTTTTTATAGTGTCACCCATATCAGTTGTTTCCTTATCCACAGGGGTTCTGTGGAACAGATTCCCTGCAGATATGGGGACCATGTGAAGAATCTATCATACTTAATAGAATGGGAGGGGGAGGAAAAGAGCATAAAAATATATTGCAAACTGGGCACCTATGAACCCTCTAAACCAGAGGTGTCCAAAGTTTTTGGCTGGAGGGCCACATCATCTCTCTGACACTATGTTGGGGGCAGGGGGAAAAAAGAATTAATTTACATTTAAAATTTGAATAAATTTGCATAAGTTTACATAAATGGATATATTAAAGATGAACTTATATGAATGAATAAAGGTCTTGCAATAGTTCAAGGCCTATAAAAGGCCTTGCACAAAGCAAGGCTGACCTTTCCTTTGCTGCCGCTACTGCATCACAGATGTGAAACAGTAAGCAGTGGAGGGAGCCCTCATCCCACAGCTCACGCAAGAGGTCAAACAGCTGCTCTCACGCTGAGAGCAGTTGCGTTGGGCCAGTGTGGGCTCCAACAAATCTCTGGAGGGCCAGAGGCTCATTGGAGACTGGGGGTTCCCTGAGGGCTGCATTGAGAAGCCTTGAGGGCTGCATGTGGCCCCAGGACCAGAGTTTGGGTACCCCTGCTCTAAACAGAAGTTTATACTTTCACAACAGCAATTCCACTCAAGCTGGAATGGTAATTCCGCTATGGTAGAATGTGTAATATTTTCTTTTGCAAATGGTATTTTTCTTACCTTTAAAATATCCAGGTTGGCCCTCCTTATCAGTGGATTTGGGAATGGGATTTTATCACAAGTGGGCAAGGAGGGCCTCACTGTATCTCCCGAATGTGACCAGAAAAGTTTTGGTCACATCAGGAGGGAGGTCTTCTGAAGTGTGGGGATGCAATGCGCAGCCTCCCCATGTTTCAGAAGACCCACTGACGCCTTCCGGGAAGCACTTCCAGTTTAGCAAAAAAACCCTAAGTGCATCTCAGAAGGTTCCAGCAGGCCTTCTGAGGAACGGGGAGGTTGTGCATGGCTCCCTGCTCCTCAGGACACCACCAGATGTGAGTGGAAGGCACTCTCAATATCTGGAGGTCTTCTGATGGCCCCAATCCACAGATTTGATTGTCCATGGATTTTGTTATTCGTGGGGGGGGGGCCTCAGAATGGATCCCCCATGGATATAAAGGGACAACTGTACCTATACCAAAATACACTTTCCGGGGGGGGGGGGGGAAGGTCTCAGCTATTTGTCATTTCATACACTTATAGATCTTGCATTAGTAGGAACCGGTGAGCATTCTCATTCTAGAGACTGTGTAGTTTCATTGGTAGCACAAGGCTCTTTACAGTGGTGCAAAGCCAGGCTGCATATGGGGCAGCACTTCTGGGTCACTGCTGTAAATGGGCAGCAGCACAATGCATGCTGCAGAGGCTCCAGAAACCTCCACCAGTACTGGCAGCGAAGGTGTGATAAGGGCATGGGGAGTTTCAGGATGTTGAGGGGGGGGGGGAAGAAGAGGCATCACTGGCACCAGAATGCAATCCCCTATTTTTGAACCCTCCTTGTCTATTTTCTCTCCTCAGACACATGCCAGCGAAATGGTCGATACACAAGTGGGCGCTGTTTAGTGATGCTGTGACCAGTGACATATGCGACACCGCCGCTGGTCTCTCCACACACCCCCAAGCCTCCAAAGCCGAGGGGAGCTCTACTCCCCTGCCCCTCCCCTGGGCAGGAGGTCTGGTCTAGAGGGTAGAGCCTCCATTTGCCTGAAGATAGCATCCACAAGGTCGCCGGTTCGAGGCCACCGGCACCGTGCGACCTTGAAGCAGCTGACAAGCTGAGCCGAGTTATTCCATCTGCTCCGAGCGTGGGAGGATGGAGGCCAGAATGTGAAACCAGATCAGAAAGAAACATCTGAATGTTGTGGTTCTTGAAAGATAGAACCTTCTTGCAATTGTAAAAATCCCTACAGGGATTTAAATAGCCTGCCTATGTAAACCGCCTTGAATAAAGTCTTGAATAAAGACCAAGAAAGGCGGTATATAAATACCTGTATTATTATTACTAGTACTACTACTACTCCCCTTTTCTCCAGAGGCTTTTCTAAGCCTTGCAGAGGCAGCGTGCATTCATGCACGCTGCCTCTGCAAGACTCGGAATGCCCGAATCGCACGAGAGACTGTTTCCTGTTTCCTCAGAAAAGCCTCTGGAGGCAAGGGGAGCATAGCATCCCCTCGTCTTCGGAGGCTTTGTACAACGTCAAAGGGGGTGCTTGTCCGCATATCTGTCGCTAAGCAATGCACAATTTAGATCCAAGGCACTGGCATATGTATGGCGGGGTCCAGGGGGGCAAATGTCCCGGGGTGTGATGCTTGTGGGAGCAGTGCCACCTTCCTTGCCCCCAGCTGGAGGCTTTCTGAGGGCCTTAAAATGTCATTTCCAATTTTCTTAGGAAAACCAGAAGTTGAAGGCCCCCAGACCCGGCTTTGGTGGGGCAGGACCTGCCCAGTGGGGAGATGGCATTCTGAGGACCTGGTCAATGATGGTACAGAGACCAGGATTACAATTGGTCCAAGGAGACCCACTGGCAATCAAGCAGGGGGTTAAGTGAAAAATGATTTTGTTTACTTCCTGCTGGCTGTCCGATCGTGCCCCTGCCACATTCAAGGCAGCATGCGCTCCATCAGCCCAGCTGAATTGGGACCAGTAGTGATGGACAGGATTGGGCAGTTAATTTCTAAACTTCTTCTAATTAATTTCTAAGGCCTACTTTTTGTGAGCTTTCTTCTCAGTTCTGAAAAACCAGGGGTCAAAAACACACATTACATTAAGCACATGGTTGGAGCCAATTTGTTTGTGATTTGCCCTCTAGATAGCAGCTGCAAGGACCTCAATCTAGATCAGTGCAATGACTTGGAGGGGAGGGAAGCTTTAATCCTTTGCTACCACCATCGTGATCAGAAGTGGAGCTACATTTTTGTTTCCATTTCTTTGATAGCACTGATACACTATAGCCAGTAGAAGAAGCTCTTGGCAATGCAAGAGACACTACCAATAACCGCCAGTGGGCCATTATGGGATTAGTTTGTGTCATTATACTATACCATGCATGGATTGAGTTTGAGGAACAGGATTGAGAAGACAGTAGCTTCTAGGGCACTTCCTGAACAGTAAAAGCAAAGAAAAGCAAGCATTATCAACTATGAAGAATGAGCCAAATAAATAATGGAATGTGCACTGTTCTTCCAAAATAAAAATTCAACACCAAATTTTCTAATGTAATTCCTAATATACTCATGTAAACAATCTCCTTAATAATTTTCATCTAGAATAAATAATCACTAAATGCATGCAAGAAAAGTATCATTTATCAATGCCTATCCTTATAAGTGCAGAACAATGCATATTTTACACTAATTCACCTCTGTGTATGACTGTTGACAAAATATATTTATTTTCTTTTAATTCAGAATCTCATATATCTTGAAAAGCATTACAGGGGGTTCAAAATACCATTTGAAGTAACATATGCTGATAGGGTTTTTGTTATTGTTGTTCCCTTGAATAGTTTAAATGTATGACTACACTACTGTTACCATGAGTTTTGATAAAAATTAATTCTTTTTTATCTCAAAACTGGTTACTACTTCTAAGGCACAAAACTAGAAATTAACAATACACTGAATTCTTTTTGGGCAAAACAAAGGCTCTTAAACTCTATAGTTGTAGCTGTAGCCAACATTCCTGTGGTTAAAAGCAAGACCTCTAGCAAGGGAAACAATTTGAATGAGAACAAAGCAATCCAAAACACATTTACTTGGAAGTAAATTCCTCTGAAATAATGTTCTTGTTTGGATGAGTGGTAAATGTGGTTTATTTTTCGTGACCTCATAGATGATGATGGAATAGTCTTGTTATTGCATTCAAGTTCTCCAAATTAAGATTCATAATATTCTCAACTCTAAATAACTGTGTCTGTCGCTTCGTTCATAGCGCAAAGTAAGAGCATAGTGTAAATAGACAGAAAAGTGATACATTTATTTTAAAATATTTACACCCCACCTTTCCCAAAGTTCAAGGCAGTTTGAGTACATCAAGGCGGTTTACAGCATATCACCTGCACAAAGATTTTTTAAAAGGAATTAACGATGCAATAAATTGATGTCAACAATGGGATTACCTTTATCACCTATGTTTCCCAAAATATATGCCAAATATTACCAAGCATAATGGGATCACCCTGGCACGCACCTTGGATATTTATCTACCATCACACCTATGCACAAAACGTGATGCTTGGTCTATCATGTATTTTGCATGGCAAGAAGAAATATTACTAGGCTTGAGCATCACACTTTAAAAAACTAACCTCAAACATTTATAAACTACAAGCCACATCCAGAATAATGCTTCAGTGAATGGAAATTCACTTTGTGAATACAAACTCCCTTGAAGAATGGAAAGAACATTCCATTCACACAATGGAGCTTGTGCAAGCAGAAGAGGCCCCTTTGCACTAGCTCCCTTCCATTCTCAAAGTACACTTTTGTTCAAGGGGTACACTTCCATTCATATAAATATTACTTTGGATCCTATGTGCATTTCTCTAGAAAAGGAATTCAACAAGACACCAGCAGGGACTCTTTAAGGTAACAAACACCCAAACAGGCTTTTCGAGTCACGTATCTTCACTTAGCTCCTTTAAGAAACAGTAGGGATAAGTGATAAGGACAATATACAGGTGGGGCCTTCCTGTCCATGGGAGATCTGTTCCCAGATCTCTCCCCCCCCCCCATATTGAAAATCACAGATAATCAAATCAGTGATTTCTTCCCACCTGGGAGGCCTTGCTCCAGTCATGTCTTGAACCCTTCTGAACCTTGGAGAGGCTGTGCCTGGAGTCTTCAGGACGCAACTTCCGGTTTTCGCTGAAAAGTGTAAGTTGCGTTCTAAAGGCTCCAGGCAGCATTCTGAGCCTTGGAGAGGCCGTGTGTGGTGGCATGCAGCCTCTCCAAGGTTCAGAAAATCTCCCAGATGTGGCCAGAACAAGGTTCTGGCTGCACCTGGGAGATCTGCAGGGGGAGCGATTTGGGGGTCCAGCATCCACGGTAAGCCAAATCCATGGATGACAGATCTGTAGATAAAGAGTCCCCACCTGTACACCTCTCATTCTCACAATAGCTGGTGATTATATTTCAACTGAAGGATAGTGACATAACCAAGGCTACTCAGTAACCTTCATGCTTTAGTGGGGATTTGCATCTGGGTCCACACCGAACACTGTACTGATGTATATCATGAAAAATGAACAAGCACAAACAACATTACTCAGATAATTTTCTCCATAACAGGAATATAAAAGTCCCAAGTTCTTCAATGCAAGAACAACAAAGAACTGAGCATCAAGTTCCTCGCACTGTTTCGAGGTAATATTTTACACCAATGATGGAAGCCAACTTTTCCATTGCATTAAAGCAGCAGAACCTATTATTACTACAATCCAGTGCAAGAAGTCATGCAAGAAGTTTTGGGGGATGTGGGGCAGGTTTCTATGGACTCGTGTAAAGGTAATGTCATGGTCACCACCTTGGGCTCTTTAATAAGGCTCACTGAGAGCTTCCAAGCTCCTAATGCTGGTATAGCCTTCTGCAAACTAGGGTGCTGTATCACAGGCATTTTCCCTATTATAGACATCTCCCCATAGCTGAGGATTCTGTAATTGTGGTTTCACTTATCCATGGTTCTCCACCCCCCACCCCTGAATGCTCATTACATTTCTGTCTTCCTTTGCAGCATGTTCCATTTTCAGTCATTCCTGTTACAGAACACTAGAGGAGCAATGAGAGAAGCAGTAACATCTCACAGTCTTTGTCGGGGTACCCCTCCTCCCCTGAGTCCCCAGCTTACCCAGGGAGGAGGCTTCTGGACCAGAGCAGAGGCAGCAGCCTTCCCAGCCCTCTCAGGAACAACCCTGGCAACTCCAGGTGAGAGGAGGTGGGAGGGAAGCAGAGAGAGGAAGGAGAGGAGTTGTGGTAAGCCCAGGGAAGGGCAGGTCCAGAGACAGGCCCTTTTTATGCCATCCCTGTGAGGGAAGGGGAGGGGCCAAAGGGGAGGGGTCTGCCCTACATAAACCTGGAGGCCAGGGATGACAAGGCAGTTGGGAGTTGGAAGAGCAGGCAGGAGGATCTGCTGCTAGCAGCCCCTGCTCCTGACTAATGAATGCTGCCAACCCAAAGAAGGGGAACCAGGTGACACAACCCCCCCTTCTTGTGGGGAACGAGTCTGAGGCCTCCACAAGGGGTCCCCCTCCCCCACAGGGAAGCCTCACAATCTTGTTTGCTGTCATCGCTTGGAGAAGATGGTTCACACACGCACAAAAAAGTATTATTTCAGGAGTATTTGAAAAAAAGACACTGATCTGTATTGCTTCCAAGAGTATGAAAGGCCATGAGTCAAAGATCTAAAAGGAGTAAAACAAATATAAGCACAACACTTTTTTTGGTGTAGGTTCAAACTGAAAATGGCAGGATGAAAGCAAGATTTTCTCTAGAAATTCTGGAAAATGTTTGCTGTCGGGATGCTAAAACATGAATAGAAGTGGCTGCTAAATTTGAGGGTTTGTGCTTACAACAGGATTATCCAAATGGTAATCCTACAAGGGTTGGTAATAAAAAAATTTTTTTTTAATACTAATGTATGGAACCTACCGAAATTCTCAGACTTTTAAAGGGATTCTTCCAAAAGACATAGTGGAAATGGAAAAGGTGCAAAAGAGAGCGACTAAGATGATTACTGGGCTGGGGCACCTTCCTTATGAGGAAAGGCTGCGGCGTTTGGGCCTCTTCAGCCTAGAAAAGAGACACCTGAGGGGGGACATGATTGAGACATACAAAATTATGCAGGGGATGGACAGAGTGGATAGGGAGATGCTCTTTACACTCTCACAGAACACCAGAACCGGGGACATCCACTCAAATTGAGTGTTGGGCGGGTTAGGACAGACAAAAGAAAATATTTCTTTACTCAGCATGTGGTCGGTCTGTGGAACCCCTTGCCACAGGATGTGGTGATGGCGTCTAGCCTGGACGCCTTTAAAAGGGGATTGGACAAGTTTCTGGAGGAAAAATCCATTACAGGTTACAAGCCATGATGTGTATGCGCAACCTTCTGATTTTAGAAATGGGTTATGTCAGAATGCCAGATTCAAGGGAGGGCACCAGGATGCAGGTCTCTTGTTATCTGGTGTGCTCCCTGGGGCATTTGGTGGGGCTGCTGTGAGATACAGGAAGCTGGACTAGATGGGCCTATGGCCTGATCCAGTGGGGCTGTTCTTATGTTCTTATGTTCTTAACCATTCAGTAAAACTGACAGCCACAAGTCAACACATGAGGAATGCACAGGTCCATTTGTTGATTACTATTCATCCAAACAGCAAATTGAAGGCTACCAAAATTAGTGTATGTGGTACAGCCCAATTATTAAGCAGAGTTTCCACCCTAAAACACATCAGATGGCCTTATGCAACTTATACCAGTGGTTCACTATGGTCACACCAAAGTAGTGGTGCCTTTCAAGAGTTTTAGGCAGGCCCCCTCTGCTAGAGTCCAATCATTTATTTAAACAGAATCCAGATTTAATCTTAAAATTAAATTCAAATGCATTTGCCTTGGCAAGGGAAAGGCAAGGTAGCAATTTTTTAAATATAGGATTGAGCCACAAGTTAGAAGCAGCTCTAAGAGCATAGTAGTTTAAAGGGATCAGACAGCAGGGACTTGATACAGTCCATTGCCATAACTAATGTCTTTGCACCATGGCTAGAACTCAGCTTGCAGAAGCCATTGTTTTCTTTCTGCCCCACTGTTAGCGTGACTTCACCAAGAGTGGTCCCTTAACCCTGCACATGCCCAATCTCATCTGATCTTGGAAACTAAGCAGGATCAGGCCTGGTTAGTACTTGAATGGGAGACCACCTGGGAATACTGGGTGCTGTAGGCTTATACCATAGTCTTTCGAGACTGAAGGTTGCCAACCAAAAGGTGGTGGTGGTGTCTGGGGAAGCCTAAGGATGACTGGTGTGGCATGCATTGAGCAGTGAGCTGCAGTGAGGGTGCTTTTTAATCTGCTGTGACTTTTCTGCTGCCCACCAAAGACAGAGCAGCTCCAGTCCATATCCTATTTACGAAAAGTGAATGGGAAGGTAATCAGAATGCAGCAAGCCTGTCTCCTATTCCCTAACCTTCCTCTTTCTTTGAAGTCCCTTTAAAATGCAAGAAGCACTGGGATGTCTCCTAAGGGAGTAGGAAACAGGTTCCTTGACTTCCACATAGTGGATGGGGGTGTGTATGAAGAGACACATAGTGAAGATGGCATATCACCTTCCCCCACTCCTGACTTAAGGTAATACCTAGTGTTTACTAATGCAGAACAAATGCAGTTTTCAAAAACCAAATGCATTTGCCCTACTGATATTCAGAAATATACCCTTGGATTTTAAGGAAGCAAAATCAATACCTTGAATTTACAAACGTATTACAACATACTTCTCAAACATCCTTAACTTTCATGCACATGAACAGAAGGTGAAAGGCTTAAGTGCATCAGTTTCAGCAGTCTTAGCTTAATGCCATATCCCTTGCCGTTTCTCGAAGAAAAATATTTGCCCTCTAGAAAATGCAAATTACTACATTAAAAAAAATCCTTAATGAGTGCCAAACCATAGTTCAGATTTCAGTTTAACTCCGAGAAATAAAAATAAAAGGTAGCAATAAAGAAATAGTAAAAAGGTGGTAGCTTTAGATTGTAAAGAAGTCATGGGGCATTAATGATTTTCTCAAGGCAATGAACTGACACAATAAAAGCTACATGCTTTAAATTTTACATGATTTGTGAACTAAGTACTCTTTTATGCAAAACAGACTTTAGTCTTGGATATTGAAACATGAAATGTGGAAGTAGGTTGGGAAAGGTCAATATATAGTATAAACCAAAACCCACTAAATTCTTGCACTTGTTCTACTGAAGTGGCTGAACTTTAGCCTGGGTAAGTGCAAATATCCTGGTTTAAGAGGCTTGAGGTTCACAGCCATAGCATAATACCACTAAAGTGTTGTAATTTTGGATTATAGGTGCTGGAAAAAAAAGAATCAGAACAAGCAATTACAGAGTTAAATAAAGCTAAATTCTGCTCTCATGGCAATTCAAAAGACTGATGCAAAATTCATTCAGGTCAGTATGCAATGGACTTCAATAAGCTTCAGATGAGGACCTATATAGCTTCCATAAAGGAGGACATAAAGTGGTATATTGGGCAAAAAGAAATAAATTGGACTTCTGAACTGAATAGACCTTATTTATCATATTTATGGAGAATATTAGGCTCTTGTCCAAGACTATGAAGCTGGACTGAAAAAAAAAAAAACCTGTGCAAGTTCCTAAATCATACATACAAATATAACAGAAAGAGTGAAATTTTCCAATAATAATCCATGTATGGCTATATCAGTTTAATTTTTAGTGATTTTTATTTTTATTTTTTAGGAATGAAAGATACGCTTTTCAGTGTTGTATGGTCAAATATTAGAGAAAATGAAAGCAGTCTTCTTTATACAGCTGAAGCCCTAGAGAAGCTTAAGGCTGCAATCCTAACCGCACTTTCCTGAAGGTAAGCCCCATTGAACAAAATAGGACATACTTCTTAGTAGACCTGGTTAGGATTGTGCCCTAAAAGCACATGGGGTTGAGTCCATAGCTATGAGGTAGACCAGTATTAGAATTAACAAGTTCAGACACAGAGAGCACCTGTAACATTAAAAATTGCGCAGAAGGGTACTGAACTCTGCTGAACTCAGACTGAGCTCAGAGACTTAAAAAAATGACTTCCTGTTTCACGGAGAAACCAGAAGTGACATTTTAATCCCTTATAAGGCATGGGGGAGCCATATTTTTAACCCCTCAGCTCAGTCTTATCTCTGCAAGAGGCCGGTGCAGGCATTCTCGGCCTTTGCTGAGCTTAGAGGCCCCTCTGTAGGCAAGGGTTGCAGAGCTTCCCTCACCTCCAGAGTGGTGGGGCTCCCCAGGACCATGGGAATGAGTGTTCACCCATATCCACAGTTTCAGCTATCCATAGGGGTTACCAGAAGGGGGCACATCTGTTTATTGGGGAAGTCTCATGATTGGCATAGTGATCATAAAGGTTGGAGCTATCCCCGACAAAGTTTCCACAGTGTAGATATTGAAGTTAATCAGTTCAATATGTTAGACAATTTCCACCCCAGATCCAAGACCACCTCCAGCAGCTTAGCTTTTGTTGACCAGAAAAGTCTCCTGAACATAATCAGAAACGCTGGCCTGTTCCTTGTTCCTATCTTGTGTAGTCTACAATTTACATAACTGTATTCTGTAAAGAATACCAGAATACCAGATACAGAAGATAGTCTCTTGGGAAAGAGACTGTCTACATCCCTGACCTAGTCCCAGGGGTTGACCCAACAATGAACCCCATAAGACTACCAGCCCACAGTTGCCTGTTTGGAGACAGGTATAGTCACTGCCAAGTGCTGCTGTAAAAGTGCTGTGTCTCACTGTAGCTCATTCTAGGGTGATTTTTAGAGTATGAAATTAAAGGTAGCTTCTTCTCCCTCTTTGCTTTACACTTCTTGTCACCAAGTATTGTACAGACAAAGAAGTAAACCAAGTTTCTGAGTACAGTCTTGAATACCTTGCAAATTTTATTTCATGCATTTTAATCCCATCTTTTCACTACAAAGACACAAGCCAGCTTACAAAGTCTTATACACTGTGTTTTGGATGCTAAGACTTGCAAAAAGGAACCTGCTTTTGTCATTAGAGTCTCACCTACCCCTTATTCCAAATAGGAAGTAACTGCTCATGTTAGGGCTGCCTCTTTTGATGCCCTGAGCCTGCGATCTGAGCCACAGCTGTCTCTGCACTCAGGATAGACTCTTATGCAATGGAGAAAGAGGCACACAAGATCTGCGCACGTCAAGCTGAGAAAAATCAATGTCAAGAGTCTATAAGATAGAAGCGCGTAGTCACTAAACCCTGTAGCTCTTACTGAGTCCAAGAAGGAAGGGAGGGGGGATACAGTTTCTAACAACATCCAGAACTGTGTTACTGACCTTGAATGTTTTGGCATGCAAAAGGGAATTCAAACATCAGTGCAGAATGGGATTTTCCAGAATTGTCTATATTAAGCACATTTGTTCAAGAGAAAATATTTATTATACAAAGGCACGCATGCATAAATGACAAATGAAAGTCTGTTGTGCCTAATATACTGAAAACATTATCAAGAGCGTTTCATTCTTGTGCAAAATTTGCCCTTGCATTGGTGCCAAAATACATGTCATCCTTCATTATTGACTTCATAAATGCTGATTGAGAAGTAAAAATGATGGCCTTATTACTAAGGCTGCAAGGTTGAATTGATTTAAATCAATAGTATTAATCAACAAGATTTTGATTTTTTTACCGGTGGAAAAGATGGAGAAGCACATTTGTTTATGTTTTACAGCCATTTTGAGTCTGACGTGTTACTGTAATAGGGAATATTAAACTTAGCCTTCCATTCTAATCATTAAGGATTGCTTTAAAAAAATTAAAAAGTGATTCTACCTCTCTCACTACATTCAAATGGGATATGAATAGCAAAGTTTTAAGAATATACAAATTTATTTAATTGCATTAAAGACATATGAACTAAAATATTAATAGTGGAGTCTTACTCATGACTAAACAATCCACTAAGCAAATTTACTCTTTAAAAAGAAAAGTTAGTAAATGTTTATATGGGTATCCAATCCACAACCCGATTAAATTGATTTAGTTGAATGTAATGTTTAAATCTGAGCACTTTGGTTTAACATTTGCACTAGACAAAGAGCAATTAGGAGTGTAATACCAATTACTGGATGCTAGAAACTTTGTCAGAGTTACAAAGATTAACAGTGGACCAACACTAGTAGTAATAGTACAGGTGGTGCCTCCTTATCTGCAAGGGTTCCGTTTCCGAACCCCTTACAAATACTGAATTCCACGTGAAATCAAATCACATGGATTTCGGGCCCTGTTGAGCTCTGAACATGACCAGAGCCTTGCTCCGACCATGTTTGGAGCCGTTCTGAGGCCTGTGGAGGCCACACACAACCTTTATGGGCCTCAGAATGGCTTTTGAAAGTTCTAGAACGGATGTCTCCGGAACCTCTGGAAGCCATTTTAAGGTCCCCCCAAAGCACTGGAAGGCCACTTCTGGTTTTTGGCAAAACTAGAAGTGGCCTTCCAATGTTTTCTGGGGCCTTTTTGAGGCCCATGGAGACTGATTCAGAAGAGCCTCTGGAAGCAAAAGGAACACAGCTCCAGTCACTTCCACAGGCTTCAGGTTGGGCTGAATTTGCCTCTATGGGGTCCAGGGGACCCCCATGGAGCCAAATTCTTGGAGCCAAATTCATGGATGCAAAATCTGCATATCCAAAATCTGCTGATAAGTAGACTCAAGCTGTAGTTTGAAGTGCTAGTGCTTACCCTGTTAATCTCACATCATTTGCAATATCAAAAATTTGGGGGCACTAGGACTAACACCAACCAGGTTCAAATCTCTATGTATGCTTATGTAAATGTATTCAAATTTGAAATATAAATTAATTCTTTTTTTCCCCGGCCCCCAACACAGTGTCAGAGAAATGATGTGGCCCGCCTGCCAAAAACTTTGGACACCCCTGATTTAGATCTCTTTTCCCTACTTTCCATGCAATATTGGCATAAACAGATTTCAACTAGTTAGTCTGGATACTAACCTACTAAAAGTACTAAGTTCCATAAGATAAGACTAGTACTTATTCTTTCTTCCTATGTTTGAATGAATACACCCATCATCATCATGAATACGTTTATCACTGAAAATATGGGAAACAAATATCTGTTCTTTTCTTAACATGTGTTCAACAACAGAAATTCTATCTATAGTTGGTTTTGAAGTACAGGTGTGCGCCACTTAACAATGGGAATATCCCCACTGTTATGCGATTAAGTTGTTAAGCCAACATCCAGCCCAATCTAGTGCATTTGTTGTAAGAGCTTAAGAAAAGCCGCATTGGATCAGGCCAAACATCCATCTAGTCCAGCTTCCTGTATCTCACAGTGCCCACCAATTGCTTCATGGAGCATACAAGACAACAGGCACAACCTGCATTCTGGTCAGCCGCAGACCTCTGCAGCCCCTTGCCCGGGGCAAAGCTCCGCGATGGTGCCCCCCACGGGCTATCGCCGCCCCCTCACTCACCAGAGGCGCACGGAGCCTCACGCAACCTCCTCCCACGCCGGGGAAACCTCTGTGAGGTTCCCTGGCGCTATAAACTGCACTTCCAGCAAACCGGAAGCACAATTTCTACCCATCGGGAGCCTCAGAAAGGCTTCCACTGGTCCTGGCAGCCGGCGCCTGGGGCATTTGCCCCAGGGAGCTCTACAGCAGGCACGCAACTGGTCCTGGTGCCCTCCCCTGCATCTGGCATTGTATAAACAGAAAACTCCCTCCCAGACACTAGCTGGTTGCACAGGCTACTGGAGAGAGCTTGTCTCTTCTTTGCATTAAGAGCCTCTTTGTTGTGTCAACAGACATTCTGCTGCAGACTACGGGAGACCTGGCTGCCTCATTAAGAGCCTCTTCATTGTGCTTTGACCACCGTCATATATGCGGTCTGTCCTTAAGAGGAAGGGCAGCACACGTCTGCATCCATAGCTGCGGTTGCTCCATCCCTAGCTATTCATTCTGTTGCTTTGGAGTGGACACATTCATTCTCCCTATCTTTCCATACAGTACTGTAGCCTTTTTTTCCTACACTTTGATTTTGTAAATAGAAGTATTTTGTTCCCACTCATTCAGATAATGGAGTTTCCATTGGTTTCCAAATATGTAAGCATTTCCCCATTTATTTATTTTTAATTGATTATCTGTCAAGTATTTATGCATACAGGCACACAACCACTGAGAAGTGAAAAAGAATACCAAGGACTCTGCCAATTTCACTTCACGTGAAGATGAAAATAAATCAGAGCCCAATCCTGTGCTCGGCTGCGCGGCTCCATGTGGCTGACCACAGTTGCAAATGTGCTGTAAGGCACATTTGTGGGGCTCACCATCGGGCTCTCACCGGTGCTAGCCCAGCGCTGGCTGGTGCTGGGCTAGCACCGGGCAGTCGGGCAGCTCCCACGGCTCGGCGGTCTCCCAGACTGCCGAGGTGTGGAATGGTAGGCGGGGCGGGGAAGAGGTGTGACAGGGAAGTGTGACATGGGGAGGGGGTGGGCAGGAGGCGTGCCTGGGGGAGGGATGGGAGGCGGATCCACAGAGCTCCGATCCACAGGATCCAGGGCGCTCGTGCACGGCTGCGAGCCCTACACAAGCACCTTTTCCTTACCGCCAACCTTTTGGTCGGTGGTAAAGTGAGTAGCCCCTGCTTACCTTACTTGGGGGAAGGGGACAAACATCCCCTTCTCCTGAGGTGCCTTCCGCAGTAGCATGGGAGACGCTGGATTCGGCGGCAGCCCTCCTCGGTGCCGCCAAGCCTGGGTGCCCCGGGCAGCTCAGAATTGGGTTGCCGGTCGCTTATATAACCACACCATCTAAGACTTCGTCATACACCAGAGGAACAAACTTCAGAGCCATCACAGTATGGTTTCTTGGTAAAGAAAAAGACCCTCAAAACTTCAAATGATTTGTGAAGGACTCATAAATCAATAATATTCAAATCTTCTAACATACATAAACACTTGTAATTGTGAAATCTGAAATAGATCGGGAAAAGGAGTACACAAGTCATTTCTTAAAAGAAGACTGTACAGCCGTAACAGTGTAGCTCTGGGAAGTATCTTCCCTACCCCATAATACCATCCACAAATTACAGATGTCAATCCAACCATGTGGGGGGTATCAAGAAACCTTACCACTTGGGTAAAGACCCCAATACTACACAAAAGAATGTGTGGCAGAAAAAATTATACTGTATTCGTAGAAATATACAAGCAACCATATAATAGAAAACTTTAATTATCTTTACATTACCGGGATCCAGGCATCCCATTTGCATGCTCAAGAACTTCTAAACGTATACCAAGATTCTCAGGATTTCACCTTCGGAGGCCATTACTCTGACTTATGAATTCTCCCTTCTCATTGCTCATAAGCCCAAAGTAGAGGTGGATGGTCATGTGCACATATAGAAATGCCATGCGTGGAAATATACTATGTCTAAACGGCATCATTTCCACATGCAAGGGCAGCTCTACGTGCATAGACCCATGCATTCAGGAATCCTAATTGTTCAGGATGCCTAATCATCACTGTGTGCATATACATGCATAGAACTCTATCCTTTGGCCCAATGTTCATAGGGTGGGGGTCAGAGCAAGCTGATAGTCCTTGCTCTCAATACATTCAGTCAGTTAGAGATGGAGACAAGAAAGCTTCTATCAAGTGCTTCATAAAATAAATCTTTACGCTGAACCAGGCTTGTGATGAAGGATGATACATATGGAACTGATTCAGACAAAATGAAAAACTGTATTTCAACCCTCCCAGGACCACATGTGTCTTACTCCCCATTTCCCTCCCCTTTCTTCCTTAATGGTTATGGTTCCTTAATGGTTATGGTTTTGTGGCTTATGCAAGCCAAGAACGGTGGCTTAACTCTGGCTTCCAGACCTGGATGCGAAACCACAATTTGAAGAATCTGAAGATTTGGCTTGGAAGCCATCCATAGTTCCCGAGTCATGGACTAAATAAACCAGGATGTTGACATTACGGCACCGTGATGGAACCAAAAGGGAGGGGAAGGAGAGCGCATGGGGGGTTAGAAATTGTCGTTTCTTATTACATCTGAACTGGCCCATAGACTCCCTGCATGCAATATAGATTATACAGGCCTACCCTCTTCCCAGCCCCAAAGAACTCACAACTTTTTTTTTAGTTGTCAAGGATGTTTGAACAAATCTGGGATATTTTTGGGCTGCTGAATCAAAAAAATGGCAACAGGTTTTGCCCGATTGGCTCTCGTTTTGGGGGTACAGCATAACCACCTTAAATGTCGATTCAAGCAGCTTCCTTGTGAGGAAGCTGACGCCAAGGCTTCCTCAAATTGAAACAATTTGAAATTGTTCGAAGGCAGCAACAGAAAACCGGAGCCATTTCACCTTGTTCTGAGGCAGCACCAAAATTGAACTATTCTTCAAATAGGAAGGAGGACAGGTGAAGGCACTTATGGGAGCCATAGACTTTGTGAGGAATACAGTGTAGTACTGAACATCCATAGCAGCCACCCTCTTAAAGAGTACGATTGCCATACACACCTTCACCTCTCTTCCTATTTGGAGAAGAAGCTAAAATGGCTCCTTTTTTTACCCTCCCTCCACCCCACCTCACCAAGCAGCAACTCTTAGAAGCTTTTTGACCATATTGACCAACGTATAAGTTGCCCCATGCTTTCGAAGTCAATTTTAAGGCATGAATTTTTCAACTAGAACTCTGTAAACCACTTTGTGAACATTTTTTTTTGTTGAAAAGTGGTATATAAATTATATAAATCAGATTTACAATTAAGCAAATAGAATAAAGAATTGGAAACAATCAAGTCAGGAACAACAGAAAGCACACAGTGTTTTCATGTGCACCACTATCATAGCTCCCACCCACCCTCACTTCAGAGAGCTGTCAAGAACCATATAGCGAAAAATCAATTGGAAATCAGCATGCTAACAGAACATACGTTGCCCTATAATAGCCACAAGACTCCCAAGGATATGTGAGTGCCTTTCATCTACTATATCATACTAGGATCATCTGACCTTCATGATCACTTTAGACATGTTGGTGTGCCTTTTACCTCATACTTAGAAAGAGCAGAAGACAACCGTCATCAATTGAGAAAACTTTCAAAGGTCACAATTCTCTTTCTCCTCTTAGTGTTCCCCCCCTTATAATCTACTAATTGATTACTGAATATAAGCACTTAGTTCTAAAAGCTAATGTATAGCTACGGTTATGCATCAATACTTATGCTGTAGCACAATACGATTCACATTTGGTTTACATTTGTATATATCTTATGTTTAAATGGAGAGGGGCAAAAATATGTTACTTAGAGCCCAATCCAAGTTTCCAGGGCTGATGCAGCCAAAATGCAACCCTGAGCCAAGGGGACAAGCATTTCATTGCCTACCACCACCACCTCTGTGACTGCCCACCACCACCAAAGGATGCATTAGAACAACTTCATCAGTGCAGGAAAGTTGGATAGGATTGGGCCCTTGATATTCTTGCATAAAATACCTTTAAAAATTTTGTTCCAATAAATAAATCATCATGTGATTATTTCTCACCAATATTCTGCCAATAACTTTGCAACAATGCCTACTATCTGTTGGAATTTGTGATACAGCTTTGGCTTTTGGTGAAACCCCCAAAGATAACATGCCACAGACACTCGCCTATAAGTCGATCCCACAGATAAGTCGAGGGCAGGTTTTGAGCCAACAATCATTGAATTTTCTATGACCCTTGGATAAGTCAGGGGTTAAACTTAGGGGGGGGTGTCTGACTATAGTTTTGTCTGATTTTACTCGAGGCCAGATCCTGCAAAATAACCCACTACTAATTGTTACCTAAGAACTATAGTCTCTAATTTATTAAAAACATAGTAAAAAATCATAAGATACATTTTTATTCTTTTTAAATTCTGGTCTTCATCACCTTTTTGTAAGTACTATCAGAGTAAGTGCACTGTAAACTACATACCAGTAAAACAGTGGTTCCCAACCTGGTATTCACGTACTCCCAGGGACACTCAACAGGGCCTTTAGGGGTACTTGAAAAAGAATGGAATAATGGCAGAAAAAGGCAGGTCGTGCTCCAGAATGCCTTGCAAGACAGGAATGCCTTGCGAGGACCAGCAAGGCAGGAAGGGAGGTAGCTAGTTGGCTGTGAAAGCCCCACCAATAGCTAGTTTTTGGTCATCAATTCATGTACGAAACAGTGATTGAAAACCAGCACAGTAAAAAAGCTGAAACATAATATGGAAAGTGATCAATCACCCAGAATTTCTCAGCACACTTCTGGTGCAAAACAGTGCAAAGGCAGAGTCTTCTGTTCTTCAAACAGGTGAAAAGAGAAAACACTGTGATGAATACATGAAGTCTGGGCTTTCATATAGAGGAGATGAGGGCTTGTATAATTAATTACAAACATTTTGCTAATGTGAAGGGTACAATTTACGGAAATGGGCTGCCAAGGGATATGCAAGTGAAAAGGGTTGGGAACCACTGCAGGAGAACCAGGAATCAAATCCACCTTTAAGGTGTCTGGTGTGTCAAGCCAGAAACTCTATGTACAACATACAACCCATAACACATAACTGGGAGTGTGCAATTCACTTCACAGCAGTGAGATGCAGCTGCATATATTTGCAACCCTTTTTACTCAGAAGTAGACCCACTGCTTTCCATGGGTGTTCTTCTTAAGTAAGGGTGCATTGAATTGTAGCCTGCTTCAGATGGAAAGGAGGATTCCCATCCTGGTGTTTCCAAAAACAGACCTGCTTTGCAAGCATTTGCCAAGCAGAACCAGGCTGCAGCAGAAGGAAGGAGAAGAAAAGGTTAACCAATTGCTTCTAAGGAACTTGTCAGAATGCCAGATGCAAGGGAGGGCACCAGGATGAGGTCTCTTGTTATCTGGTGTACTCCCTGAGGCATTTGGCGGGCCGCTGTGAGATACAGGAAGCTGGACTAGATGGGCCTATGGCCTGATCCAGTGGGACTGTTCTTATGTTCTTATGAACTGTGCCTGCCTGCTGCTTGAGAAACTTGGTGCCTGTCTGTCTGCTGCTTGAGAAAGGAAACTATTCAGAGTTGAAAGGCTCTGCCCTCTGATTGATCTGGAGATAAGCCAAAGTGATAATTGGAGCTTGATTACTTGGCAAAAATTTCATATACTATAGGCGAGTATCTACGGTACATATGTCTGGACTCACAGTCTAAGCATTATCACCTTTATCTAAGTGAGTGTTTTAGAAATTACCTTGCTGATTAACTGGGTTTTCCGGTAAAGTATGGTGTTAATCCTTAAATTTTGAATATGACACAAGGTATACAAATGTTCTGTCTGACTCAATAGCAACAAATCATGGCTTAAGGAGGACATGCACACTGATCTCTGTGAGTGAAAGAAGAGCTAATTGGGAGTTAGATTCAGTGTGATTATCAGCTTGTTTATGATAAGGGAGTACTCTTTTGAATGGCACTGTAAATTCATCCCTGATTGTGGTGTTAAAACAGAGCTCATTTCTCCTCTCTTGCTTGGTTGTGAGAGTCTCTGCACCATTTTTTTAAAGCAGACAACAGTGTCATGCTATGACACGCTCAGGTCTCAACCAACTGAATCAATTGTATCAGCTTGTAGTGAAATCTCACCTTTTCTTAAGGCAGAAAATATGCTTTTCAAACATTCGCTGTTACAACAATGAATGTTTGTAATTCTCCCACTTTCATCAGGAGCATTAGACTGACCCAATTAATATGAAATGCTTCTATGCAGTTGGAATGGACCAAACTACAGCAACAATCATTCGCACAACCTGTTTGTGATTATGGGCCATAAGGACACAAAGATGGCATAGACATTTGTGGACCATCTGAATTCTTAGCCAGAAAGGGGGGGGGAAGGGAGTGACTGTCGTGGGTCATGTTTTTAATCCAGAGTATTGGACATGTAACACAGCAACAAGAGCTGATCATTTTGTTTAATCACCTTTTGGATTTTTGCCAGATGGTCTCTATTGAGAGCGCTACAAACAGAGAGAGATGAACTGCGTCTAACATGCCACTAGAGCTTTCCCGTAAATGTCTGAGAACTGAATCCAACAAGAATTTCGTCTCAGAGCAGAAAGGGATACATTTAAAAACTATGTGCATTAACTATACTTTTCCCCATAGAATCCCTACTTGGCATGAATAATTTACCCACTCTTATGCTAATGGGATCATGAAAGTATCCCTCTGTCTTTAGTACAGCTATTCTCAGCTTTCAGTAATTACCCCACCCAGTGAAAAAAATAACATGGCTTCTGCATTTGAACGGCCTACTACTACCTGACAATTAGAAAGATCATGGCTGACAGTGGAATGGTCCCAAAAATGGACAGAGCCCAAGTAGCCTGAGGGAAGGTTTGGGAAGAAAAAAAAAAAGTTCCATTGTCAAGATTTCTTTAGTTGCCTAGGATCAACACAGTACAAAAAGAAATAGCTTCTCTCTCTTTTTTAAAAAAACAGAACATTTTAACATGCCTCGTCGAGATGTTATTAGTAAAAATTCTAATTATAAGAGCTTTAGGCTTCTGAAAGCAAAAATTAAGGTTTTAAAAAAATCTACAGAGCCTTGTTAAATATAAAGAAGAAAAATTCCAGAACGTTCACTTTGTTATCTTACAATTTAATCCAGTGAAGGATACACTAGCATTTGAGGGGGCTTTAAGGTTAAAAAAGAGTATATTATAAAGAATTAGTCTTTGACCTCTGTCCACAACACAACATGCTAGGTAGTTCACTGTGTAAAAATTATCAGGCTGAAACATCTGGGAAAGAAAGCTATGAAACAGCAGGGAACGTAGCTGGTTTATTGTTTATCTTTTGTTTATGAGGCAGTATTCAAGTTTAATTACTACTCTAAATTAAACCCTAACAGGCATCAGGAGACATCCCTTTACTCAAGTTAAAAAAAAAAAAAGATCCAGAGATTCTAACATTAGACCTTTCAAATAATTTCACATATATAGGAAGTTATTAGTCAGACTCTACCAACTCAATGGTTTAAATGAAAACCATTTAAACTCTCGCTTGTCAGGTTTGAGAGCACCGAATCATGGAAGAATTCATATTCTACTGCTAGTATGTACACAGCTGCAATTAGACAAATGCAAAAGTGGCAAACAGTTCTGGGCACAAGGGGCATATTAAATATGTTGGAAGATGGGTCTCCTCTTCCAAAACAAAAATGCCAGTGATAATGTCAAAGACCCTACTAATTGCCTTCTCTTCACTAATATTGTTCAATTATTTCCTTTGAGAAGCTATGTAGAAAAGGGGGGAAGGGAGTGAGAGAGGTTCTTTGTGTTCTTTACCCTGACAGTAAGCGACCAGTTTTGGATGAACTTAGCTGTAGGAAAAACACAAAGTTAAAAGCAACTTGCAAAAGATTATTCCAGATGGCATCTGTCATATCGTATTTAGAGGGTTGTGTTTTTTTTAAAAAAAGGAAAACTCCCACTTCTATGAAAACATTCCATTGATAGAGATTTCATAGACTGCATCCGAAATCTGAACACAACATATTTAGAACACATAGTAAATGTCATCTAATAACTGGTATGTTAATTTTTAATTTATTTATTTTAAGAAACCACATTTTTGTAGAGAGTGTGTGGCAACTATGGGAGTAAGATGCAAGTCTTAAGATGTAGTATTATAATATTTTAAGAGCTCACTCACCTCTAAGCTTTAAATTCAATAAAAGATGGGAATCTGCAGTTTTCACCAGTATAATGACTAGAAAACTGTACAATAAATAAAAGAGATTTACTATGAAATTCTAGCCCCATGGACTGGTCAATAGAAAGGGACATACATAGTAACAAAAATAATAATAATAATAAATTAAAAGATCCAGTAAGTACGTTTTCAAATAGGAGTTTGAAAGAACAGGGAGATGTGTGGAGAATAAATTGTTACTATCTCTAGCTCAGCTTGGTCTGGCAATTTTATGGTTAATCTGCATGCAGAGTGTATAGTGTGAGCTCAGCAGTTACTGGGCCAACTGTCTCAGTTTTTCTGGGAATTCTGCCTATTCACAGTGCAGGAATTGTTCAATTGCTGAAAAATGTACAAAATGAATTTTACAAAAATGAATTGCAAGGAAAGCCCCCTTACAATGATTTTACAGCAAAGATGTCAACATCAATTTTTCTCTCATGCATATCTAATGATTAAAACAGCATATTCCATTTGCCTAAGACAATTTATTTCATTTTGGCACATCAAAATATTGAATTACAAAGTTGTCTTTATCCTTTTTTTATTCATTGCTGCTGAACCCACACTATTGTTCAGACCAAAACAAAAACAAAAAACAAGCTTGGCAAGAAATGCTTAAACCAAAAGGTTCATCAATATTCTCCAATTTGTCAACATCTCAGTTACAGCAGTAGGAAGGAAATATACATTTGGCGTGCCATAAACATGGATAAGACTATCCTGCTGTAACTCCCATATACTAGCAGAGGTCTCTAAACTTTTTGGCCAAAGGGCCACATCAAATATCTGACACAGTGTCAAGGGCCAGAAAAAATTTTTTAATATAAAATTTAAATACATTAGAGACAGATCTTAGATGGAATGAATGAATGAGCTCAAATGTCCAGAATTTCTCCAAACACCAACGCAGCCCAAGAAATAAAGCCCACACTTAAATGGGTCCCCATTTCCCCACCCCAAAATCAGAACTATGGTTGTGTTTGGTCAACTGGGCCAGAGGCTCTCAGGGGATCAGAGGCTCTCTGTGGGCTGCATCTGGCCCCCGGGCCGGGGTTTGGAGACCCCTGTACTATGGTAACAGAGATCAGTCATGCACACCAACGCAAGGATAGGCTCTAAACACCTAAAAGGAAAAGATGACTTAATAAAACTTGCTTTATGCTGTGTCCTGTTGAAAATAAGGCATTTGCCCTGATCCAACGAAATTTTGCGCATACAAGTGTTTCCTGCATGTGAATTTCCTTGCTGGATGAGGTCCATGTACACTGTGCATGTTACATGGATAGCATATCTACAGCTAGGGGGACACAGCAGTAATTGCTAGTTCACAGTGCAAACCTGGCATGAAAATCTGAAGTAAGATTTTGAAACCTTTAAAAATAGTGCATCTTGTTAGTTTATGATAAAACTATAATCAGAATTCAAGTCATTCATTTCTTAATAGTTCTGATACAATATTTTAAAAGTCAGAATTTGGGTACCCTTGTGTTCTATCCACAAAAATACCATGTTGCACCAGAACCCCTAGTTCAGCAGTTTTCAGACTTTTTGGAGGCTGCTGCCTGATTTTAAAATGCCAAGGGGTGTGGTTATAATCAACAAGTTCCCCTCCCCAAGTAGCAGCTTGTTGAACCCTTGATGTGCATAGCCTAATCTGCCCTGTCAGTTTTGCACACCACCATAAATTGGGTCACAGCCACTGGTGGATCCCAAACCCACAGTTTGGGAACCACTGCCCTAGTTCATTTGGGTCAGAAGTTCAAAATCTTGAATGTATGAGGTTTGATGTCTAATAAAAAGATCAATACACAAATAAGAGACTATTTTAAGGTGTCTCCTGATCTCTCCCTTCCCCCATTCATTCTCACCACTCTGATCTCACCATTCATTCCTTGGGCAGAAATGGAAAACAGTCATTTTATATATGCATGTTTGTGTGATTAGGAAAATATTAATTCTACATAGTTATATTTTTAAATTTGTACTATGAACACATCCAATCTAATGTTTCCAATAAACATTAGCTCAAAGATGTAGCATAGGATAAATGTATGATTTTAGTCAATATCTCTGTTGGCTTTGCCCTGGAGCATATAATTAATCTTTCCCAAAGAAAAATACTTGGTCAAGTCAGTAGGATAAAACATCAGGCTATCAAAAAAACAATGTTTAAAAGCCTGTTGTAGATAACAAGTGTGATCATATCACTTCCACTGATTGGTCTCTCCTTATTAACCACAAGGGGTCTTATGAATGATCAGAATTTGGCCCAGCAGTGGTGCTCTAAATTTTAAAACAATTGCTTTGAAGTTTGCTGTTCTCAGGCTACAAACCCTAGTTGATGGTATACCTGCAAAGGACTATTATATGAATGAGGATAAATGGAGAACTACAGAATTCACAATTCTCAGTACTGGAAAGCCTATAGGAGGGGGAGGAATTAGATATTCCCCATCTCAGCCTGCAATCCCATACACACTTTCTTGAGAGCAAGCCTGATTGAATTCAGTGGGATTTACTTCTGAGTAGGCAGGCAGAGAATTGTGGTGCGAGTGAGAGAGCAGAAGCAGAAAATACCCGGGCCCCAATTGTAGAAGCAAAGCAATCCTTAACTTCCTCAACATCCTCCCATTCAAAACCCCATAACAAGTCACCCAGTACCAACACATAGTTCCAAGAGAAGAATCTGCCCCTTCAGAAATTTCCCAGATTAGCACCCCTAGTTGGACCAATAGTTTTTAGACATTTGTTGTAACAATGTCTCTGCCAGTCCTCCTGATGATCCCAGTGGCTAATTTCTTATTCCCCCCCCCCCTCCCCATGTCTTGCCTGACACCAGACTTGGATTTTTGTAACTTTGGTCATCCAAGGGAGCCTTACCTTAGCTGAACTCTATGAGGCTCCAAAAGCCATAAAATTATTCCTATGAAGTCCACATGCAAATATTGATGTGCAAACACACACACCTTCTACATACATGCAGAAGCCGGCTTACTTTCCTTCCTGGACTGGGGCCACTGTAATTACAATTTTTGCCCAACCTACCTCTACCTTCCTTGTCTGAGAGTGATGCCCTGAAAACTTCTGTTGCAGAACCCATGCAGAACAATTAGTCACATTTGGATGACTGTTGAAGATAGAGGTTTTTCAATGTTTAAAGAGCCCAGCACCTCTGGGAATCAGGCCTTATGAGTATAAAACTAGTATACCATTTTATTTGTCTTATAAACTTGCATGCAGCCCTTCAGTATGAATATTTCCAGGGCCACTCACAATTATGAGAATTAAAAAAAAAAACTGTTTACACAACAAAAGCAGGATAACAACCTAATAAGTTAAAATCCTAGGAAAATGAAAGATCTTTGCCTGGCACCAAAATAACAATTGACAGCCCAATTCTATGCATGTTTACTCAGAAGTAAGTTCCATTGAGTTCAATGGAGCTTACTCGCAAGAAAGTGTGGATAGGATTGCAGCCTAAGGGCCCAATCCTATCCAACTTTCCAGCACTGGTGGAGCTGCAATGCAGCCCCCTAGGTAAGGGAACAAATATTCCTTTATCTTGTGGAGGCCTCCATAATTACCCTCCCACCACAGGATGCAGCACACACCCCACTGGCACAGCTACACCAGGGCTAGAAAGTTGGACAGGATTGGGCCCTAAGTTGGTAGTACGCAAGCCTCCTGGAAGTAAAGCTACAACTGAACAGATCTTCTTCCCCACTCGCCACCCATCTCACTATTTACTCATTCAAACAAAACAAGTTTATTCCTGCATAGGCCACATGGTTTTAAGTGTTAAATCAGATTAATTTTACATTTTTTAATGCACGATCCTACCATATCGGAAATGCTCTATAAAGAGATTATGAAAGATTGAAAAGTCTGTAGAATACCACCTTGGCATAAAACATCAGAAGTTGTTAGCAAGTTTACGGCTATGTTATTTTTTTTTCCAGTGGTATTTTCTCCACTTTATTTTATATAGAATAAGGAAAACATAGTACCCCAAAAGACTTACAGATCCTTTTTCCAGACAAATGGATGGATGATAAAGCTGCACATACCTTTTAATGTGCTGATTAGGCTTTAACACATATACTGCCTGGCAAAACCTTAGAGTTTTCTCTCTCTCCCCCCCTTCTCTCAGTCCCTTCCTGGTATCGCTCTTGCCATAACTCAACTAACCCAACAGAACCAGTCAGTTTTAAATTTCAGTTGGGACCCCGGTGACCTGTTAATGAATCTACAGAGAGGAGGAAAAACTCACAGTGTTGAGTTATGCCTGGTGTTGCTAGCTGACTTGAAGTCAGAAATGCTTGAAGCGTTAACGTAATTGCAAGAATGTGAAAAATGAAGCGTTGGGCTCCTGAGCAAAGTGAAAGGTCAAAGAAAGCCTTACACAAAACAAGTCTCTGGAAGATGGCCTCATTAGACCATTAAATCGGCTTCTCCCACCCACCCCTTTTCTCCCTTTGCAAAATGTTTTTAGTATTTCATTTCTATTAATAGATTGTTAATCCTTCCTGCCATTAAAAAAAATAATAAATGAAAAACACAACAACAGAAAGCCAAGCATATTTACTTTTTGCTCTGTACTTCACTATATATTTTCTGACACAAATTTGTCTCAGTGGATCTGCACCACAATTAAGGTAATAATTGCTCTGGAGCACAGTAATACTGATATTAGTCCAGCCTAGTACAATGTATAATATAGCTTAGTTTTCTCTTGTACAACCAAGATGACAAGCTAAAAACAACACTGAGCCCAGCTAATATAATTAGGATTATCTTTCACTGAACATTGCCTCGGGGATATTAACTCTTTCAGTGCCAGCATTTCAACTCCCTCATAACTTTGACAGCATTTGTACTTTTTTATGCAGTTCTAATACCGCACGGTCCTTGTACAAAAAGTAAAACTCTCATCTATTGTCACTCTCTTTTCAGTCGGAATGCTCCAGGTCAAAGCCTGTGTTTGGTATTTACCCATTCTAGGAAGTGCAAGAATCTGAGCTATAGCCTTTGTTGCAGTCTGCTACCTGCTTAAGGAGCAAATATGCCCACAAGCACTCTGGAAAATAAATCCCCCCCCCCCCGAATCTTCCAAGTGGGGGAACTGAATCTTCCAAATGTTTTCTACTTTTATTGTCCATTAGCCCTCCCACAGATGAATGCATTTCAGCAAACATAAATATTATTGACTTCTTTCCTCCACACATTCAATATAAACTATAACAGTGGTTCTCACATATTTCGCACCGGGACCCACTTTTTAGAAGGAAAATCTGTCAGGACCCATCAAAAGTGATGTCATGACCAGAAGTCACATCATCATGCAGGAAAATTTTTAACAATCCTAGGCTGCAATCCTACCCACACTTACCAAGGAGTAAGTCCCATTTACTAGCATTGTTAAAAGAATATACATAGTAGTTTGTTCAAAGTACAGGTCTGTAACATTTCCCCAAATGCAGTCACATACCATGGTAGCAGCAAGTCTAACATATTAAAAATAAAATATGGAAAAGAATGGGAACCCACCTGAAATTGGCTCATGACCCACCTAGTGGGTCCTGACCCACAGTTTGAGAAACACTGGACTATAACCTAGTATTTGTTATCCCTTCCTGCTCTTATAGGAGGACCGGGATGCTGAGGAAGAGAACCATCTAACGGCCATATCCTATCCAATTTTCCAGCACTGGTGCAGCCGTGCCAGTGGGGCATGCACTGCATCCTGTGGTGGGGGGCAGTCACAGAGGCCTCCTTACGATATAGGAACACTTGTACCCTTGCATCGGGGCTGCGTTGCGGTTGCACCAGTGCTGGAAAATTGGGCCCTAAGGTTGGATAGGATTGGGCCCTAAGGCTATTGGAAAGGAAGAATCCAAGGGCTGAAATTGACAGGCAGAGCAGAGAACTCAGACATTGTTTTCCCTTGTTTGTAACTTTATGCCAGACATATTGAAGCAGGCAAGATGGGACGGAAGATGCACAACTTTACAATACAAGAAGAGTCAGAATTAACCCTGATGCATGAAGCTGAGAAATGGCTCAAATCACTTGTGTCAGATCGGAGGACGAAAAAGCAATACTTGAATGTAAAAAAAAAAAGAGAGAGACTGAGGTTGCAATCCTATGGGCACAATCCTAACCCCTTATGCTTTCCAGCACTGGCATAATGGTGCTAATGGAACATGTGCTGCATCCTGCAGTTGGGTGTCACTCACAGAGGCCACCTCAAAGTAAGGAAATGTTTGTTATGCAGGGGATTATACAGGGGATGGACAGAGTGGATAGGGAGATGCTCTTTACGCTCTCACAGAACACCAGAACCAGGGGACATCCACTAAAATTGAGTGTTGGGAGAGTTAGGACAGACAAAAGAAAATATTTCTTTACTCAGTGTGTAGTTGGTCTGTGGAACTCCTTGCCACAGGGTGTGGTGACGGCGTCTAGACTGGATGCCTTTAAAAGGGGATTGGACAAGTTTCTGGAGGAAAAATCCATTACGGGGTACAAGCCATGATGTGTATGCGCAACTTCCTGATGTTAGAAATGGGTTATGTCAGAATGCCAGATGCAAGGGAGGGCACCAGGATGAGGTCTCTTGTTATCTGGTGTGCTCCCTGGGGCATTTGGTGGGCCGCTGTGAGATACAGGAAGCTGGACTAGATGGGCCTATGGCCTGATCCAGTGGGACTGTTCTTATGTTCTTAACTACAATTCCCAGGAAGCCTTGCAGGTCTCTTGTTATCTGGTGTGCTCCCTGGGGCATTTGGTGGGCCGCTGTGAGATACAGGAAGCTGGACTAGATGGGCCTATGGCCTGATCCAGTGGGACTGTTCTTATGTTCTTAACTACAATTCCCAGAAAGCCTTGCAGGTCTCTTGTTATCTGGTGTGCTCCCTGGGGCATTTGGTGGGCCGCTGTGAGATACAGGAAGCTGGACTAGATGGGCCTATGGCCTGATCCAGTGGGGCTGTTCTTATGGAGCTGCACTGCCCTTATGTTAGTGCTGGAAAGCACTAACATAAGGGGTTAGGATTGCGCCCTATGCGTGTTTACTTAGGAATAGGCCCACTGAACACAGCAGATCTTTAGGATTGCACTATGAGAGACAATAAGCCACAACAGGCAACCACCGGTATCTGAGGGGTAAAGGTTCCTGCTGCTGCCGCAGATACCTGAAAACATGGAGAGTAGTGAACTTTGCAGATATGGGGGAACTGCAAGTGTTTGTGTGTGTGCTGTATTTACACTTATTCTTCATCAGGATGTTAAAATAATTTGAGGTAGCACTAGCTGTTTACTGCCTGTGAAATTTTACTTCAGAAGCAGAATCCTAGAGGGATCTAGGAAAACGTTCCAATACGGAAAAAGGCTAGGGAACCAAATAGAGGTAATAATAATAATAATAATAATAATAATAATAATAATAATAATAATAATAATAAAACTTTATTTTTATCCCGCCCTTCTCCCTAACGGGACCCAGGTATGGGTGAAGCACAATGTTGGTGTCAAAGCAGAGCTGATGCAGAAGGGTGAAATGGAAAAGGGCACCCTTTCCGTACTTTGTGAAACAGTTGCGCAGGCAAAGCCTAGGATGAGCCAAAGAGTAGGTTCTACCTGTGAGAATGTCACTACCCAGACAGAAATAGCTTCATATTTGTCCATCTATAGCAGAGCTCAAAAGTGGGGAGGGGTGGATTGGCAGAGAATGAAAGATGGGAAGCAAAGGGGAATTGGAGGACACGCACACACACAGACACAATAACAGAGCAGTGGTGTAGCTGGAGGGTGGGCAGAGTACTCAGACTGGCAGCGAGGTGGGCAAGTGGCCCCTTCCTTCGGAGTCATTCCCGGCGGGGGGAGCAAAACGGAGCCGTATGGCTCCCCCCACAAGGAATGGCTCAGAAGGGAGGAGCTTGCTCACATTGCTGCCAGCCTGAGTGCTCTGCCCCCCCTCCAGCTACGCCACCGTAACAGAGTCTCCCAAGTAAGTCCTCCACGGATCTCAGTTGAATTGCTGAGCTTCATCATTTGCAGCTGCTTGAAAATATGGCCCCTTCCAAAGAATATGCTGAAGGCAAATTCAACACAAAGCCCCTTTCAGAGCTTCCCTTCTCTTGCCAGCGTCTCCTGAGGAGGGAAGAGGATTGTGACCATCAAAGCCTCCTCATAGAGTTTTGCCTACGTGGAGTACCACGGCCAACTTTTCAAGGGCTAACCGCTCACCAGACTGTCAGTGCTCAGTTGGGAAACGAGCACTTCAGAAGAATGCATGCCAGAAATATACTGTAGAGACTGTTGCTGGACTAAAGTGAGCAGCAGCGAAGGTGATTAACTGGGCTTGTAAGCGGCACACTGATTGGCCAAGAGAATCTGCTTGTGAACATAATGTAAACATTGTTGAGCAGTCTATGAGTCTGACCTTTGAGGCCTGAGAGTGCTTTAAAGACACAGCCACATGCCCTACGGTGTGACTTGGAGCACTGCACATTTCCTATCTTTAGGATTCCCTAGCCCTTAAAGAGCATATTATGGAATTAACATATGTGCATTTCTGTGTACTGTATTTCCATGACCAAGGAGGGCTTCACCTCTCCATGTCAATGAAAACTTTGCTTTTGACCAGCACTTAAATTATCTCGCTGTCAGGCAGCCCAGTCCTGAGCTTCCCAATGCCTGGGACTTATGCTCCCTTACTCCATGTAGCGACCAGGCAGCCCTGATGGATCTCTTTGGATCTGCACCACTATTGAGTGGGCGCAGATTCAAGGAGACCCATGTTGGGTCTCCAGGGCAGGTAGGGAGGATAGGATATGGCGGCAGGGTGTGCCACCATCTCTGCCCCCATCCTGTCCTGCTCCCTCCCCTGCCACGCCTTCAAACACCCCTCCAACCTGGAATGCCTCCCTCACTGCCCAGCGCTTGCTTGGAGCATCAGGCGGCATCCAGCCAGCCTCTCCTTGGCTCTGACCTAGCACGGACTCTTGCAGAGCCAGCTCTGGCACTGGACCGGTGCTTACTGCCCCAGGCATGCCTTATGGTGGGGCTTCTCAAACTAGGGCATCGCGACGCCCCAGCCAGAGGGCCCTGGCCTCTGCCCCAAGGGGTGGGGCAGGGGGGAGGCAGCGACACAATCCCCAGGATCACATTACTAAGGGGGAGGCGCAGGGACTGGCACTGCAGCCTCCAGGGGTGAGGGGAGCCCTGCGCGACCCTCCACTTCCGGTTTTGCGGAGGCAGGGCGCAATCACTCCGCTTTCACTTTCTAAGCTTCGGGGAGCCCTGCGGAGGGTCGCGCAGGGCTCCCCAAACCCCTGGGAGGCTGCTGCAGGCACTGGTAAGCAAATGCCAGTCCCTGCAGCCCCCTTAGCAACTTGATCCTGGGGATCACGTCACTGCCCCCCCCCCTGCAAGGACTTAGTGAGACTCAAACTCTCCCAGAGAGTTTGAGAACTGCTGCCTTATGGCAGGTTTGCAACGGTACACATCACTTTGGATTGGGTCCTAACTCTTAACATGAGTTGTTTTAGATTGTTTGGTTTTCGGTAATCTCAAAATCATCTGCTTTTGTCAAGCATACTGTGTAAACTCTTAATTATTACAAACAGCTCTACTTTTTTTTTCTTGCAAAGTAATAGCATTATCTATGGTTGTGGTTACTGGTTACAGGCCTGATACAACTTTCAGTCATTTGAACGGCAATTCGTGCAGACACTGTTCTATTATTCAGTCATATCCAGTACTAAAGCAGAAAACACATCATATGTTGACCGGGGTCCAAAGAGGCCTTTTAGGTTTATGCACTGACTTTCACATGACCAGCAAGCTTCTCATTTTCCTATCTGCAATAGCAGTTTCTTGAGTTGCGCTGGAAGATGCTGGTGAAGCAACCTAGAGCTTCCGATGTTGCTTGGTGAGCAGCATAGGAGCTTGTGGTTAGAAGGCAGACTTATAACGCACTGCCCGGATGCCAAGGGCAGTGACATTGTGACATCCCAATGCCATGCGCACCATGACATCGCATTTGGATTCTCCCCTTGAAGGGGAACCTCCACAGGAGCAGGAACAGAGGGCACAAAGCTGCCAGCGCTTCCTATGTAACTAGGGAGGAGCCTGATGTTCCCTCCTCCCCAGCTTAGTGCCGAGGGCAAGTACCCCTCAGGCTTCTCCCTAGTTATGGCTCTATTGGAAGGACTGGATTCAGAACCCCAGCTTGAAATCAGCCATAGTGGAAATACCCACAGAGTTATTACTTATGGGCCTAAATTTGTAATGCTAGTTTTAATTCATTTTTCACTGAAAATAATGGGATTTCAGTTCTTAACTCTGCATCTAAGACATTTTTTTCAGGTATTACTTAGCAGCAAATCCAGGTTTAAGCATTCAACAAGGAGCTGCAAAGAGCTCTCTTTTGAGCAGGGTACACATTTCCAGACATGACTTTGTCCGATTCGTAAATTACGTTTTTACACATACACTTAAAAAAAAAAATCAATCCATATATGTGTGTGTTGTACAAAACAGCTTTGAGAATGGACTGATTTCATTGCCTTAATCTCTGAACGTTTCTAAGATTCAGAAAGAATGCTAAACAAGCACCAAGCTTGTATTAGTTGAATAGAAAGGGGACTTAATTAAATTAATCTGTTTTAATTGTCCTCTGGTTAACAGAGGTTACAAAAATAAGCAAATCAATCATATAGGTATGTGCGTAGTCCACAACAACAGCCGTGACCCACCTTCAACTGGAACTTCTGTAATCAAAATAGTACGTACTGGTGTCTAATGAAAAACCCACTAGTACGCAAGTATCAAGACAACCACTACATCTCCAAACATTCGGAGTTTTGATCTTTATAGACCAGTGCAACATGATTCCATTTTATATTTTTCTAAAGAGAATCTACAATACTGTGAAAGCAGGGGCGACTATTAAAACTGTACAAGTGAAAGGGCATGGAAAATCTAATTTCATTTTAGTTAGGGGAACAGGGACTTCTGTGTTCTAAACCGAGAGTTAAAATTTGCCTCTGATGACTTTTAAACCATTAAGCAACAATATTGGGGGAGGGGGGATAGTTAATGTACATCCAATTATACGAAATTAATAACCCCACCTTAATATTTTGTGTGTGTGTGTGTGTGTGTGTGTGTGTGTGTGTGTGTGTAAGCATTTCAACTGGCTATTGAAGTCCTTTTTTTTAGCTGACAGCACAAATTAAATTTTCTATTTAGAGGCCAGTACAAACCGCTGCATCACAGCTGGGGTGTATGTCTGCATGGTATTTACTTACACCACACAAAAATAAACTGCAGATAACCAAATTTGTAAAGGAATTGGCAGAACTAATCAATTGTTATTGCAAAGCTTGTTTGAAGATTAGATATTTCGCTTTGAAATAATAATAAAATACAGCTAAGTAGATTGAGAGAAGGAAATAAGTGTCTCCCTAAGTTACAGCTGATTACACTGCCAGCCTACCCCTCTGTGTTTACACTAAGGCAGATGTACTGATATAATAAAAGACACTGAAGTTGTTTTAGTCATGCCTACTTTGCGCAGGGGGAAAAAAAAGCTTGACCTTTTACCTTGCTCACTGCTGTTGTCTCCACTCTGGGAAGCGTGGCCCCCACTGGAAGGCCCCGGCGTGCCGGCTGAGTGCGTTGAGGTTGCATCATCATGGTCTCTCCAAGAGGAAGGATTCTGGTGTCAGAATGTCGTTTTTCCCAGTTATCATTCCAAGAGCGGATTTGAGGAAGGGGGGGTGGGGTGGGGAACCAGAAAGAAGTAGGCATGTTAGCATTGGCAAAAATTCTCAAAATGTAGATACTGTTTAGAAGCAGCAGAGAACATGTGAACAGAGCAAAACTAGGGACACATACTTGGAAGTACGTCACATTGATTAAAGGTGGTTTATTCCAAAGTATGTGTGCTTAGAAGAACAATTTAAGGTTTTTCTCTAACACAAACACTCACATTTAAAGACATGAATATGTTAACAGGTAGCTATGCCTCTCTCTCAATCCCCCCCCCTTTTCTATATAATGTAATACACGTATAGAAAAGTCTTGTTTCTCTCTACCATATGCTCACATAAAAACAACATTTCCAACAAATGTATATTTGATGGGGGATGGGAAGGTGAGATCGCGTTAGCTTTTAAAAAACAGATGACATATTTAAAGGCTTCCTAGATGTTCAATATTGTCCGGAATAACCAACAGGTTGCTAGCTTTATCGCTATCTTTGTCTAAGGCTATATTATTTCTGCATGAACGTACGTTAAAATACCACTTTTAAAAAATGCATGATGCAATAGCCATATGAGATTTGGCTAAGTGAGACTTCTGTTCCAGTAGTTTAAGTCCATCAGTCCCAGTAGCTATTAATTTATTGAGTATTGGTTTTCCTGGAAAGAGGACTGCTATTTAAAAAGGGTAAGTGAAGAAAACTGAAAGTTACAGCTAAGTGCTACTTTGTTAAGTGTATTCTCCCTCCTGATTCTCCTCCCCTTTCCTGATCATTCCCAATACCCTGCTGTTGCTTAAAGGAAAACAGGAATTCTACTGTACAGGAAAAGCTTTATCAGCACCACATGAAGGCAGGCAAGGGATGGAATTTCCTCTGGCAGAAAAGGAGAGCAAGAACACATGCAATAGATCAGACTTGGGGCTGGACCTGCATTACTTGTCACCTACACATGACAACTTAAATTAAACACATCCTCGCAAGAAACTTTTTTTGTAAAAAAATGCAGATTCAAGAAAATAGTACAAATCATAAACTGTCCCAATTTAAATAGTACACACGATTCTCTCTCTCTCTCTCTCTCTCTCTCTCTCTCTCTCTCTCTCTCGTGTGTGTGTGTGTGTGTGTGTGTGTGTGTGTGTGTGTGTGAGAGAGAGAGAGAGAGAGAGTATTTACACATCTATATTTCATAAACATGCAAATGCACAAACACACAAGTACCCTATGGCCTCTTTTTACCACTATCTGTGAAAAATACACTGAAGTCTACAGGATATAGAAGGCACATCAATTCCACTCAAAGATAATGCCTTAGGGCATAATCCTAACCAGGTCTACTCAGAAGTGAGTCCTATTTTGATCAATGGGGCTTACTCTCAGGAAAGAGTGGTTAGGATCGCAGCCTTAGGTGGCCAATCCAAATGGACCTCCCACACAATTAAAAACAAACCAACATAGGCATCCAAATAGTATCTTGTCAATAAAAATATAGAGACAACCTAAATGTCCACCCACTGCATAGTAAAAGCTGAGCTGGATAATTCTCCCCAATACTGTATATTCAATAATTGACCACTTGCTTCCCTTCGGTGGAGCCCAAATTTTGGTGCCTGAGGCAAGTGCCTAATCACAGGGCTGGTCTTGAGTTACATGCAGGCACCATTTCAAGATATCATCTACAAGCTTCTTACAGGTAACACTTGTCTTGCCACAACATCAAGTAAACTGCATAATCGAATTTCAAACTCAAGCTAAACTCTCCACAATAATCAGCGCAAAATATCTCACTACCTTCACAAAACAAGGCCTGGGCATCAGAAAATGCATAGGGAATAACAGTCTCTGAATAATTATCGCACCCTCTCACTTGGGTCACTGGACCTCTATCTATGAAATCAAATTGGATCCGGAAGACAGCATTTAAAATACAATCATAAGTCAAAGCAGCCTATACATTTTTTTGTGTGTCAAAAAGAAACAACTAAAATCACAATACAGTAAAAGTAATTGCGGTGCACAGTTGCTGAGATCAGTATTTCAATTAAAACCACAGGAGGCTAATCACTATTCTCCCAACAATATACTTTAAAAAAATAAAACACAAAGCTATACCATCATCCTGCAAAGTCATGTGGATATCAAACAAAAGGAGAAAGGAAAAGTTGAAAGAGTCAAAAAGACTCGGATTATTTATACATTAAAAAATCAGCAAGGAAGACGATATTTCAGGGAAGCTCATATGGAAATAAAACTCCACGATCAAGCAAGTTTCGGTGCAGCCTCGATTAAACGGATGGCGCTTGTGAGCCCCTCTTTTTATCTCTGAGTGAAGAAACCACTCAAATAGCTTCAAGCTGAAGGCAAATAGCAGACAGGAGCTCTTCAGCCCTCTGCCAGCCTCTTAGCGTCAGCTGTTTGCCGGATGGTAATCAGATAAAGAGCTAGAAGAAATACATGAAAAGGGAAAGAAAACAATAGCATGGCATGAGCTTAGCTCTCCAACATCATGCGGGAACCTACTTTCAGAAAATGTAATAATTGCAACTTGTTCGCCGAGGCTGAACTTTTTAGGGAGTGCAGCAAGTTATGTTAATTCTATGCACTGCAGGCTCCCTTAAGCTGGCTTCTGTTAAAACCCCCTGGTTCCCACATGAAAATTTCAATAATTAGCCGGTAACACCTTGGCTGTGTTTTAAGGCAAACGTCAACCCAAACCTATCATGTTGTATTTCAAAAGCCTGGCGAGACTTTTTGTTTCTAAGTCATAATTACTTGGAATGGATCAAATGAGGGAGGCTTCCTGCAGCTTCAAAACACTTGCTCTTCTGACCAGCCTACGTTGCGTTTCACCTCGATTGTCAGTTCCCGAACAGTTTACGCTGGTTTCAATATAATGCATAGCTTGCAGTACAGTTTTCTGGTAGATAATAATCTGGCACTGTTTACCCAGCAGATAAAAAAAATAATAGCCAGGGATGCTCCCTTCAAAGTAGTCACAATGTGGTTAAAAAAAAAAATCAGGAATAGAAAAACAACTGCTCTTCGACACTCTGAAAGCTGTCACCCATATCTATAAAGGTTCAGAATGTGGCATCATACTAATTTTCCTTTAGGATAAAATGTCTGTGCCTATAATTCAGCTTCTTCTTCTTTTTTTCTTTATATAGATTACAACTTTACATCCCTCAAGAAAAATGTCCTGGCTGTACGTCCAACTGTATACAATCATTCATGAATATTGTAACCAAAATGGCAACCACACACAACATCGGAGAGTACTACTCAGGAGGAATGTAAGCAGTTTAATTTATTACATATACGAGAACCTAATCCAGGGATCACCAAAGTCACTGGGAGTTTCCACTGAACTCTGTGTGTTTTACATTATACACATAGTATCCTATACAGATATTTCTATGACTGTAACTAAATAAACTTCCATTTATGTCTTCATGTTTAGAAGAAAAAATGTGTTTAAGTGAAAAGTATTTTGTTAAGAGTTGAATTTAATGTGGTAGTGAAGTTTGACAGCTTCTTGCATTGCAAATTGGACCCCCACGCGCCTGAGACTGCAGGCCCAATCCTATCCAACTTTCCAGCGTTGATGCAGCCATGCCAATGGGGCATGCATTGCATCTTGTGGTGGGGGAGCAGTAACAGAGGCCTCCTTACGGTAAGAAAAGCATTGTTTCTCTAACTTGGGGCTTCATTGCAGCTGCACCAGCCCTGGAAAGTTGGAAAGGACTGGGACCCTTGCTATGTTCTGTCATTATCTCAGACCAACTAGGGTTGTCCTCCACTTGCAAACTGAAAAACACTCCAAAGTGTTCTCTACTGGTATCTGACAACTGTGAAATGTTAACTTTCTTGGAGATAAGGATGCAAGGGCCCAATCCTATCCAACTTTCCACTGCCATAAGAACAGCCCCACTGGATCAGGCCATAGGCCCATCTAGTCCAGCTTCCTGTATCTCACAGCGGCCCACCAAATGCCCCAGGGAGCACACCAGATAACAAGAGACCTGCAAGGCTTCCTGGGAATTGTAGTTTAAGAACATAAGAAGAGCCCCACTGGATCAGGCCATAGGCCCATCTAGTCCAGCTTCCTGTATCTCACAGCAGCCCACCAAATGCCCCAGGGAGCACACCAGATAACAAGAGACCTGCAAGGCCTCCTGGGAATTGTAGTTTAAGAACATAAGAACAGCCCCACTGGATCAGGCCATAGGCCCATCTAGTCCAGCTTCCTGTATCTCACAGTGGCCCACCATTGGCTGTAGTGGCGATGGATAGGATTGAGCCCTAAATCACATGAGGACTTTTTTGCATGCTGGAGTCAACAAGGGTTGGATTTTTCATTGGACTTTTATGCACTGTACTTCTGGATGATGCTGCACAGTCTGTTTGAACACACTTTTTGGAGATCTCCCAGAATGTGTTGTGCTTCATTTTAATTCTTCTAATAACCATTGGAGACCGTGGTTTTCCAAACATGCCAGTTCATGGCAAGTTTGGTTTTCTATGTATAGCTGGAGTCGGTTTCTCATGTAACACCACAAGCACTCAACAAGCTATGGTGTAGTGATATGCAAAGCACCTGACTGAATTCAGCGTGAGTGAAAGCAACATGGATCCACCATCATCAGCTAACATGAAAGGAAAATAGTATTGGCTGACTGAAAATTGCAGCGCTCAGATGCTTAAACTGTTGTGGGAATATAACATCAGTACAGATACACGTTGAATCATTCAAAAGCCAACATCAGCATGTGAAATCCTGTGGAAAGCTTAACTCACCCTGGAATCAAACTCCCCCCTCCCCCCCAAAAAACCGTATTCCTGGGTATATTTTAGAAATATTACCATACTTTTTATTGTGGATAAGGTCTGCAGTTAAGCTATCAGAGCTGCTGAGGTGTTTTCTTATCTGACTTTAAAATATGCCTGCTGTATATCTAACAGTTGGTATCCACCCTGAGCCCTAGAAATGTGGCAAACTAAGATGTGAAATAATGCATAAAATATACACAAACACACAACTGATTCCTTCACATCACACAGACAGTATTACCCACGTTGACACAAACTTTACAGGGTATGAAGATGCTGTATTTAATCACCAGCTAAAATGCCATGTACCATAGAAGGCAGAGTGCGCATGTATCTATTCCCAGTAGTTTTAATAATTGGGAGTCAAATATGGCGCTCCTCTTGCTCTTACTTAATTGTGTTAAAGAGCAGTGTTACCAGGAGAAAAGCAGTGAATACTGAGTGGCGCACAATAGAAGGAGATGGAAAATAGATACAAGAAGCTAGGTCTCTAGGGGCAGTATTTTCTATTTGCTGGGCTGCAGTCTCACAGCTGATAATGTAAGTTGTAATTAATATAAAAGCAGGAGACAATATGGGGAAGGCTTGTACTAGCAGGGCCACAGGAGAACACTCTGCAGCCATCCACCGTTTCTCATTTATGCACACAGCCTTCCACAGAAACACAATTTTGCCAGTGTTTTTCCCTTGAAAGTTAAAAAAAAAAAATTGATTTAGCACCATCACTGAATTTTGCTAAATCTAGAAAAGAGCATAGAAAGGACCATAGTCTCCAGGCATAAGAAGCAAGTCTGCGGTGTTACTGTTTCGTTGCCGCTACGAATTTAGTGGAAGTTTTAAGCATGTTGACTACTATCAGCATTTTGGACTTTTAAAAAAATTACTTTCCAAGTCATAGCTGCTGGATGCAGAATAACCATTTGTTCAAATTCCACACAGGCGTGTGATTGCTGGAGTACTGGTCACTCGTCTTGTCCTTTCCAAGGATAGCGGTTTAACAAGCCTCATACTTCTGTGTAAATGACAGATTACACAGATACAGATGGATTAACTGTGCATTCCTTATGCAGTCCAGACTTCCACTGGGCCAAATCACTTTAATTATGCACAGGACCCCTATGGGACTGATCCTCATCTCACACTGTTTTTACAGTGGTACAACTCAATTTACCATAATGAAGTTACTTGTGTTTCACAACCATACATGCAAGATCAAAATGACAATATATATGTACTTCAGGGACACATGTACAGATGAGTAAAATTAAGAAGATAGAACCCATTGATTTTGATGGGCATTTCAATTGTACACAAGATTGAGAAACACACCTTCCCATATTCAGTGAATACATAAAGCATTCTGTTTCATAACAGAAAGAAAGGAACTTCCACCTCTGGATTCCCATTAAAAAGATGTATAATACATCTTGTGCATTGGCTTGAAGGTGCTTCTTATAAATCAGTTTCACATATGTACGCATGGAAAATCTGGCATGGCAGGATGGCTATAGACCAAATCCATTTCATTTCATCTCATCTGTGGCATAGCCATAAAGTAGATGAGATCTTAAGTCACCCAAGTACTACTGCAGCAACCAGATAAACTACACATGTTACTATAGCATTCAGGATTTGGTCCTATATACTAGCATATTACAAGTCATAATATATTGTACCAGATGAGCACGTAATATGCACCCAGTACTGTACCCAGTTCAAAATATTAAATTTAAGAGCGGGCTGTTCTGAATAGCAGCAAACAGAAACTCTAATAAGTAAATGAAGCTTTATATTTAAATTATTTGGCTTTATATGCATAATTTGGCTTATTTTATAATAGTTTTGCTTTATAAATACATGTGAATGTACATGCATATACAACATGTATTGAACACAATGCTTGCATCCAATGGTTCTGCAAAAGAAACTCCATTTTCAGTGGGGGGGGGGGCGATTTTCAAATATTTCCCTTTTCCTCTGTATGCACCTCCCAATATCTGCTCCTGAGAGCCCCACATCCCTCAGGAACAAATTTTCAAGTGGTGCAGGGGGATGCAGAGAAAAGGGGGGGGGGTTGTTGAAAATCACACCCCTTACACAAACAAAGCCTTATCTATGAATAGATGCAACCCAATCATAGAAGAACCCAAGAAGAAGCAATCTAAGGATACAAACCAAAGCTCTCTAGCACTGAAGTTTGCTTTTATGTAACTAAAAAGCAAACAATATGGTAACCTGCAGCAACTGTCATCCTGCACATGCCTGATCTCGGAAGCTAAGCAGGGTCAGGCCTGGTTAGTACTTGGATGGGAGACCGCCTGGGAATACCGGGTGCTGTAGGCTTGTACCATAGTCTTTCGAGACTGAAGGTTGTTAACATATCTCTACCTAGTATATATGCCATGATTCAATAAACATGGTACATATTGTACACAGCATTGCACAAGTAATATATGAAATTAGGTGTTTTGGGAAGACAATTAAGGGCACAATCCTAACCTATCCAGCTGGCCTGCACTGTATCCAGCACAGGTTTGGTGCAGGCTGGGATGCAGCTTGGAGTAAGGAGAATCATTTTCCCTTACCCTGAGCAACACCCCAGGCAGCCCTATGTGGTGACACTTAAATCAGGGGTGCAGAGATGAGCAGTCCGTGTAATGCCTGGCTGCTCGGGAGCAGGGTTAGAATCCAGCAGAAGTGACATTTTCTGGTCCCACCCCTACCTGGGCCTGGTCCGCCCAATAACCCGCCCGCCACTTACCTTCTCCCATCCCAGAATGCCCTCCCCACACCTTCCCCAGACCCCTGCGCTTGGGATACGCCTCCGATACAAACTTACCCCATCCTAGCGTGGTTCCAGCACAACCAGGCTGATGCACATCTATGTGCCAGGCCAGCCTTGCCTCCTCCCAAGTTGGTGCAAACATGCTTTACGACACGTTTGCGATGGCTGGAGCTAGCATAAGCGACTTGGGCCTTCTCGGGGGGTGTGTGTGTGTTAGGATTGCGCTGTGATTTGTTTATGTTGACATCCTTCTCGATCCAAAGTTTAAATGTTTTTAAATAATTTTGAACTGCTGACTACATCGATTTCCCACAATTACCATAAGCTTTTGATTTTTCTCTTAAAAGGTATATAGTATAAGGCTCTTGTGCTTTTTCTTTTGCAGCTAAATTTGTCATAGAATGTGTGAACCACCTGTTGGTACAAACCTGCAAAGTAGCTAATTCATTAAAGATACAGTACTTTTTATTTCTATGCAACCATTTGTTTCAGGCATATGTTTTATGTCTTACATTATTATCTTTATTCTGAGCAGTACTTATAATATTAGAGAGCTATGTCCAACACCATCAAATGGTACAAGTCAAACAAAACAAAACAAAATGTCCTAAGCAAAAACAGGAATGAAAACCAATGTAAAGTGCCTGTTTGACTTTAGGTTAAATTGATAACACCTTACCCAAAGAGACAACTGGACATCACAGGGGAAATCCTGACTCCATTTAAGTCAGTGACTAGCTTCCAGTGACATAATTTGAGCCAGCATTGAACAGCACTGTTATCTTAAACATAATGAACACAATGGATTTTAGCAAAATTAAAATTATCAACTGCCTTTCATATAAAAATAGTCAGAAAAGGTGTCAGCTACCAAAATCTGTTAGTCCTTAGTAGAGATAAAACCCCAGCATGACATATGCCAAAACTTGTAATTTTATAGCCTACAAACCCCAAGCTATGGAATGTAGTGCCATATTGTTACTAGTTCTGTGATGGGAGATTACTTTCCTTTTTGATATTTTACGCAGGATGGGCACTAGAAAATAACATAGTCACTGTCTTGGAACAATCTACTCCTACTGAGTGTATGTAACGTCCAAGAAACTCCCACCCTTCACGTCAATTGGCCTGCCACGCATTGCAAAGTCCACACATAAGGGCAGTTGCATGTGTGAACTGGGCCTCAATTTCTCACCCTAACAGAAGAACTTTATGGTTTGATCATGCATTCTTGACAAGTTTAAAATTCCACAGACCCTGTGGCCCATTGTGAATAAAACCTTTTTTAAAAACATTTTTCTGCTTGTTTCTCAGCAAAGATGTAAGACCAAAAAAGTAATCAGTAAAAAGAATATTGTTGTTGTTTGTTACATACCACTTTTCAATTTTAAAAAAAAAGTTCACAGAGCCATTTACTAGCTTTTTAGCTAGCTAAATAAATATATAATGGTTGATCCGATGTAATTTACTTATTTGCCATAACCCTGTTTAAGAACATTAGAAAGTTGTGCAGCATTTTCAGGTCCAGAAAAGCAAACCAAGTTTACTAACAATTTTTGACAAGAGAGAACAGATCTCATGTCAGTATACAACCCAAATTATTGTTAAAAGGTTTCTTTTTCAAGCACACATATAGCTATTTGTCTGTATTTACGTAGCATAGTGGCTGGCAGTGAGTAAGGACTTGAAAACTCCTTGGTTTAAATGTGAAGGCAGTTTCACACATTACAGAGCAACAAACCCACTGTGTCTACACTCAAAAGGAGCCTCAGCAAGTTCTGGCTCCCCGACAAGTGTATGATACAGATATTTTTGAAGATCTACTTGTTGAATTCAAACTTTACGTTCTTTACGTCTGCACCAAATAAGAGTAAACATAGGCCTTTAAAAGTGCAATGTGGGAATTGATCCGAACAGCACAAGCCTGGACAGGTTTACTCAGAAGTAAGTCCCATTATGTTCAATGAAGCTTACTCCCAGGTAAGTATGCTTAGGACTGCAACATGCATTCATTGGGTGGTCTGAGAAAGTCACTGGGTCTCAGTCCTCTGTATGTAATATGGGGGATATTACAACCTTTCTTACAGGTTGAGTGTAAGGATTAGTGAGGCAATATATAGCACGTGCTCTAAGCACTTAGTAAAGGTACTACACAAACACCATGCATTACTGTATTTAAAAAATGCCTGTGAACTATGGTCAGGAATATCTCCCATATCCTGATAATATTCACCCCATAGTCATATACACAGGGACAGCTCAAGTAAGACAAGGCCCAACTAATCTCATGTTCTTGACAGGAAAGCGAGTTTTGAGCTCTGTGAAAAAAAACAACTCAGCTTGAAATGAGATATAGGCTTGGAGAAAAAGTGGCAAACCTTGTTTCAGAACCATTAATGAATTAAGGCCAAAATAGACTGAACCGTGTCAGCAGTTACACACATGTAAGACCCTTTAAAGTCATGCAGTTTCCATACATATGACTTTGTGTTTCCACACACCTCTTATTAGAACTACATAAAGCCGTGCAGTTTTGCAATTATGTAGTAAAAATTCAAAACTGTTAGTTACTCTTATAATAACTGGCATTGTAAAGTTTAAATAATAATAATAATAATTTAAAAAAAAATGACTTACAATGAACGTGGAAGCTGGGGTGTCAGGAGTGCATAAAGGGCTATACATGCATACATCAGATAAATACTTATTTCAGAGAAGTACAATTGCTCCGGCTACGGCAAACTGTAGCTGGAGCATTTGTTTCACTGGTCTGGTTCAATCAGGGCATGGTTGTAATTACCTTTAACCCATCTACAGCTAATACCTTAGAGCAATAAAAATATACGAGGGTGTTAAAAATTCAAACACTAATTATGGGCTGTTATATTTACTAAATATAGCACAGTATATAACAAAAGTTGCAGCTTTTTCAGTGGTTAGCAATATCCTATTTGATTTAACAGACTTCCTGGCCCACTTACCCTTAGTGTGTTATATAAGAGTTAACAGTACAATAAAATAAAATTCAATATATGCATTTATTGCCAAACAACTACAGCAGAATTGTCTGGCTTTTCTAGCAAAGCTATTGCTTTTGCAGAGACCCAGCCCTTTTCTCTCCCCCCTCCCCAAATTAAGTTATATAAATATCACAGCAGTGTAGTCCCATAAAGAAAATATACAGTATTTGAATATCACACATTTAAAAGGCCTACTGTAAATATTAGCTATTCTCACATTTTCCCAGCTACTTTGCTTCAGCTATATTTTCAAGCTAGGCAAAAAATATCAAACTGAGAGCCACATTAGTACCCATTATTTTGCTGCCGCCATTGCTACCACTGTTCAGATCCTATACCCATAAATATACACAAGCATGCCGAAGAGAGGTGCAGGGATTTTGGGGTGTCAAGTATCTGTCACAAACTGTCATCTCCACAAGAAAAGCTCTGGCACAGAACAAATTAAATTACACTTCTTTAAAAGCTGTCATTATTCATAGCCAATCAGTGGAAATGCTGTCCGTATTTCATGTGCAAATAAAAGTATGAGGGGGACCCATAGATCAGAACAGTGAGCCAAGAGATAAAACAGAGGAAACTACAGGGCTGAATGTGTCCTTCTGAAGTGGTTCATCATCAACCCTGCACCAACTTTCACCAAATGAGATTTCGCCTGGGGCTGTGTATTAAATATGCATATCAAAGCAAATGGAGGGGGGGAAAAAAAAGCCTTGAGTATCAAACTGAAGAAGTGTTCATGCTTAACCAGTCCAGTTCTCAGGTAGTCATCCACAAATGAGTTATTTAATTTTAACCTTTCCATCTGCATATTTAAATTCCAAATGGTGCTACTCATAGCAAACTGCTATTTAAAGTTGCGGAGTGCAATAGACAAGACAGATGGAACTATCTGCAGCTATATCTATTAGCTGAAAGTTTGGAGCTGGATAAGGATATCTAGCAAGACACAACCCCCAAAAGCAAGCTATGTGCTTGAACCCTCCATTCCCCAGTTGCTGTTCTTGTTGCACAAATTATTGCTTCCTTTCTAAACAAATAGCAGGGGGCTAAAGTAAAAACGTTCTAGCTCAAATCTCCAGGAAATAAAAGGCTTTAAATTATAATACCCAATGAAGTGGTAAACCATAAAGGGTTTAAGATAAATAGACTGACACGTTTTCCTAGAGCTGGTTGTTTGGAGACTGAAAAAAAAAGGTATGGAAACCCTGCCTTCCAGGACAACATCAATTACAAGATTTCAGATTGCAAGCCCTCTCCAACCTTGTCCTATCGCTGGGGGTGAATTTAAATATTACAATCCAGCTCTTCAAATTGGCTTGAGCAGTTACCATCTGCTGGAGCCCTAAACAGGCTAGTTTATCTTATCTCCTCAATATAAACATCAGCATGCTTCATTTCTACACTTACACATGAAACCAACTTTCACAATGAAACCCGTTCTGGGGACACATGCAATGTTTTTGCCACATTTTGTGTTGTGGATACTGATCCTTAAGGACTGCCTGTCAGTCCGGTTCTTTTCTAATTCCATATTTATCTATACATACTCTTGAGCACACTATCTTAAGGCTTGAAAAATCACATGCAAGACATATTTTTGAAACTATTTTCATGCTCCATAAACTTTATCCAAACATGACATAGCCATAAGGAGAGTTTCAATGTGTTTATCGCATTTTTGCTTGAGTGATAATTATAAAATTCAAAATATAATTGAAATTGGGATCCTGCGGTGCTTTTGAAAGATGTGAGAACTAAATGTTTTTATTAAAAAATTAAATCAGTGTCCTATAACTTATGCAGACAAGGTGTATTTCCCCCTTTCAAAACTACTGGTGTTGCTATTATAGTCTTATGAAGATATATATAATACACAAAAGAGGCAAATATTAAACTACCTGCGAGTGTCTTTTTCTAAAGCAAAGGAAAACACGAACAGTCTTCTTTACTGTTATATCTGCTGTTCAAGGCACTTTAAAGACTGCTTTTAGGAGCCTGTGCTTAGCATAGGAATCCTTAGTTGCCATCCCACGTTAAAGCCATATTCCTGCTCTTATATTCTTAGCCTATGCCATTCATTTTATAAGCTTATATAGACAAAGCCTATGTAAACTCCCCCAGCCATGCAGTCTTGAAAATCAGCTATTGTTCACAAGCAGCTTTTGGCCTTTTTTTTCTGCTCTATGGTTTATTTTCTTCCACAAATTCTTCTGCTCTTATCAGCATATGTACCTATGTTAAACCCCCCCCCCCAGCCTTGTTCTGAAGCATACAAAAAATTCCTCTCAAAAAGACAGCCTTTCACACACGGCAGGATTCACTTGAACACATCCCAACTACTAAAGTGTTAAAACCAACCACGAACCTGTGGTTACCAAATCATAATTTATCCAACTTCTGTAATACATTGTTAATCACTGGCTCATCCTGGATATTGCCATTTATTAGGAAGATGCTTCAGGCACTTGGCAATCACTCCCCTATTCTGAGAATAAGTTGCAACAGAGAAACAAGCACTGGAGACGCTAACTTTGTTTTAATGAAATGCACAATTGCCAATAATTCTTAGTACTTGTCATCTAGAGAAGCAGGGAGCAAATCAACAAACTTTTTTGCTCATCTCTATCATTTTGGGTTTTCCTACTCTTCTACTATAAATGCAGCCAGGGGTCCTTATCCTGTTGACAACCCACTAACCCTTCAAGCAGACTGTGAACTTTGCAAGTCAATGTGAAAATTCTCAGCGACTCAACGCAAAGTCAAAATAATGACATAAAATGGAAAAAAACCAACCCAAACTGAAGCAAACCAAAAAAAAACAACAACACACCTTAACTTTAAAATATTCTAGAAAGAATGAAGAATTACATAAAGCAGATAATAACAAAATGCAGGGGGAAGGGATGTCCTTAAGCAACAACAACTCAGGAGTCTACCAAACAGGTAAGGACCTTTATAAATGATCAAAAGGACTTACATGGTCGGCTAAATTTGTAGAGGATCCTGAGAGTTCTTCATGGTCGGATTTAGAGCTGCCATCTCTTTCATCGATAACTAGATCTATAGGCATTTTGCCTTTCAAACAGCTAATGTACCGGTGGCAGAAATTATCACACAGCTCATGAACCTGAATGTAATGTTGAAATACAGAAAAGAAAAAGAAAATTAAAAAAAAAAAACAGAGGAGGGGGAAGGCAAATATATCAAATTGCAACTCGAGAGGATTTTTTTCCCCAGTTGCAAAAGAAATACTGTGATCTATTCCAAGAGTAGCTCTAATTAAGGGGCATAATAGTTGAAGGCAAGGAAACAATAGAGAAATTGTTACAGCACATATTATTCCCTAGAGTCTTGCCTGAGCAACAAGTTAGAAAAGGGGGGGGGGTACAAAAGAGATCCTGAGCTTGAGCTCCTCTATAGATAGACAAAAATCCGATTTGGGGGATAATATCAGAAGCATTGAACTCTGGACCAAGGTAAATAAAAATCTGAGACATACGGTCAGTTCAGCCAAGAAAAGAATTGGGAAAGAGTAATTCACATGTCAAATGTGGGGATCTTGATCATAAAATCATGTCCTCGGAGCACCTTGGCTTTTCCATAGGAAATGTGACTCTTTCTGTAATCTTCATGTTTGTCCAGAGATAATGCAAGGAATAGGAGTGCATTGAGTGAGAAGGCATTTGATTTTAAAATAGTATCCTGGGGTTCCAAAAAAAAAAAAAAAATTGCGAGAGTGTTGGAAGACAGAGAAAAGAAAGATAAAATCTATGGGGAAATGGTGGGAGATATGCTGGAAAATCATAAAGAAGTTCCAGATGTGGGGGATGGGGAAGAGAGGGAAGAAGGAGGGCAGAGGGGTTGTTTTGTCGGATGTCACCCCCTGCTTTGTAGCACAGTGTCCAGCTGAGCTTCTCTACAGCCCCTGGCCACATTTAAGGTATGTTTAGACCCAGGGGAACGAAGAGGAAGGGAGAGGAGAATAAAGAGGGGAGGGGGTGCTTCCTTGCTCTTACCTTTTCTAATTCCAAAAGGTGAAACCTTAAGACTTGTATTGCTTGGATCATCTGAAAGAAAGTTGGGAGCAAATGAGTTGTCACTGGGGGTGGGGGGGAGAACCCAGGAAGGGAGCGAGGGGGGGGATTGTCAAGGCACACCCTCATTATCCAGGATTTTAGCTCATTGTTGGACATGCTTGGGTAATTTTGATCAACTTTAACGTAAAGCATTTGCATTTCAGAAAAATCACAATTTTAAGCCACTTTAACCTGAAGCAGTTGCATTTCAGAAAAATCATATATGATTTTTCTGTTTAAGAAATATAGATATATATTTCCTCAAAGAGAAACAGCTCTTAGTGGTTTGCAGAGATGTCCACCTCCCAGTGGTTGCTGAAAGTCCGCAAAGCATACCAAACAGCTACACAGCCACTCACCACCCACCCCAGCAGCTTTGGGGGGCGGGGGGAATGGGGAGAAGAAAAGAAGGTGAAATGCTCTCAATAAATGGCTCTCCCCTTGGCCTCTTTTACAAGTGGATTTCCAGCACCTTTAATATTGAAATCGGCCACATTAGCAAAAGAATCAGGCCCCAAGCTCCAACACTCTCACTGGCCTTATACTTCCCAGGGCTTAAACCCAGCTTTGCAATGCAGTGGGGACTCAAGTGTTTGTTGTCTTTTTGCCTTGTGAGGAAGTGGAGCCCTTTGAAGCCCCCCTGGCTGGGGGGGGTGGTTTTGTCTTCCCCCTGTTCCTGGGTCAGTGTGGGGCCGCCCCCCTTCCTTTTCTCCTTGCCACCAGGCCTGATTTGCAAAGAGAGCAAGGGAAGACGTGCAGAGAAGGGGCTGAGCTGCCCAACCGGCTTGGGGGAAGGAGAAGAGCCTTACCAAATTGTCCAACTCGGGGTTTGAAGAAAAAAGTGGCTTTTCTGCCCGAACCTAATGAAGAAGAAAGGGTGTGGGGGGGTGGGGGGGGAGAGGAATCAGTACATATTTCAGGCACCTTTAAAAATCCCACCTCCTCCATTTGCCCTCCCCCCACCCCATTCCCATACAGGCTTGGCTCTTTCTGTCCCACACCGCCCCTCCCTTGTCAACTGAGGGGTGAGGACTCCCCCCCCCCATTTTATTTCCTCCCTGCCCTTCATCAATGCCATCGGAGCTGTCAAAGCAGTCCTCTCAGGGTCCAGCTCCACCACTGGGCAGGGCGAGAGAAGGGATGAGCTGGGAAGATCTTTTTGGCTGAGGGGTGGGCTTGACCAGGGCATTGTGTGGTGGGGGGGAGGCAGGGCCTCCACACTGGAGTCCTTTGAAAAGCTCCTCCGCCATGTGAAGCACCCAACCACCCACAACCCGTGTGCTTGGGTGCCTCTCATGGTGGCGGTGTGGGGAGGCTCTGCCTCACCTAAGGTCCCTCTCACCAAAGGTGGTGTCAGCAGCGGTAACCCCCTCAGGCTTCCCTTCCCCACTGCTTCAAGGAGAGCCCCAGAGCCTGGGGGAGGGGGGTCTCCCAGGTTGGGGACAGGGTGTGTGGAGGGGGGGCCAAAAAAGGGTGGGAGAAGAATGCTTTGACCTGCTTGGCGAAGACTGCGATGTCCTCGTTGAAGGAGTCCGACGAGCAGACGTCTCCGCCGGCCACTCCGGGCTCTCGAGGGGTGCAGGTGGCCAGCTCGCACTTCTCGAAGACCAGCGCCAAGAGGGGGAACAGGGGGTGCCTGCCGGGCAGGGGCACACAAAGGGGGGGGAGGGAGAAAAAAGCACAGCTCTGCTCAACAAGTATCCCCCCCCCCAAGAAATATGTCTCCCCCTCCCTGGACTCCTCATACTCCTCAACCTCTCCATGGGGGAAGGGGGTGGGGGGCAAGCACTGGGCAGCAGGGCCAAGGACAGAGGGGGAAGCAAGGCACGTCTGCCCCCCCAACACACACACCTCGAGAGCCCCACTCCTGTAAGCCACCCCAGGACACCCCCAGACAGGCAGCTGGGAAGTTTCCAGGACTCTGCCAAGAACTGGGGCAACAGGAGAGAGCCCCCCCCCTCAAGCTGTAGGGGGAACTTTCCCCTCACTCTGGCTGCTGAGGGTTGGGGGATCCTGAAGGGGGGCTGCCTTGATCTGGTGGATGGTTGTGGGGTAGGTGGGGGGGCAGGAGAGAGGGAGAGGAAGACCAGGCAAGTTTCCAGAGACCCCCAACTCCCCAGTGGCCAGCATTGGAAGGAATAATATTCTCCCTCCTCTCAGCAGACTTTTAAGAGGAGGGAGACTGATAGCCCAATCCTAGCCATGTCTCCTCAGAAGAAAGTCCCATTAGAGTCAATGGTTCTTACTCCCAGGAAAGGGTGGATAGGATTGCAGCCTGAATGCGGTATGCCTCTCTCGATCAGCTTGCCTCAGAGCACCAGCCTAGGCTTGTCTACTCAGAAGTAAACCTCAGTCTTCAATGGGGCTTACTCCCAGGAAAGTGTGCAAGGAGTCAATCCGCCTCTCTCGATCTGCCTGCCTTAGAGCACAAGCCCAGGCTTGTCTACTCAGAAGTAAGCCCCATGGTCTTGAATGGGGCTTCCTCTCAGGGAAGTATGCAGCCCGATCTCGGCTGGAAGGGCCCTGGCACCAGAACCTGAGAAGGGAGCACCGAAGCCGGAGTGTGGCGGGGAGAGTCCGGGCTTTCCCTCTCCGGTTCACCGTGGCCCACTCCGCTGCCAAGGACTCACCCCTCGGTCTGGCCTGGGAATCATTCTGTGTTTACTCGCTCAGAGCCCAATCTAGCCATGTCTACTCAGGAGTAAGTCCCATTAGAGTCAGTAGGGCTTACTCCCAGGAAAGTGTGGATTGGATTCTAACCTTTCATCTACTCGGATGTAAGTCCCATTATAGTGCGGCTTAGTCTCAGGAAAGGGTAACTGGGATTCTAGCTGGAGAGCCCAATCCTATGCAAGTCTACTCAGAAGTAAGTCTCATTTTAGTCCGTGGGGCTTACTCCCAGGAAAGTGTGGATAGGATTCTAGCCTCGGAGCCCAATCCTATCCCTGTCTACTCAGAAGTACGTCCCTTTAGAGTCAGCGGGGCTTACTTCCAAGAAAGTTTAGGTGAGATTCCAGCTTTGGAGCCCAAGCCTATCCACGTCTACTCAGAAGTAGGTCCCATTATAATCAATGGGGCTTACACTCAGGAAAGTGTGGCGAGGCTTGCAGCCCGATCCTAGCCGCGTCTACTCAGAAGTAAGTCCCATTTTCGTCCCTGGGGCTTACTCGCAGGAAAGTGTGGACAGGACGGCAGCCTCATTCCTCTTGGCTGGGCAGAAGCTCCCGGTCCGAGGCCGGGCTGCTCGCGAGGCAGGTCCGAGTCCTCGGCCGTCGGGGGGCGAGCGCCGGTGGCCCCGGGAAGAGCCGGCGGCCCAGCCTGGTACCTACCCGTAGATCGCGTCCTTGTCCCGCTTCAGGGCGTCGTTGACAGCCGAGCCCATGCTGGCCGGCATGACGTTGGGGTGCGGGGCGTGCGCTCCGTAGTGCTGGCTGGCGTGCAGCGGCGGCCCATGGTTCAGGTGGTGCACCGGCGGGATCGGCCGGGGAGCGTGCGGGTCTCCGTACATGGACGCCGGCACCCCTACTCCGTCCATGCCGCCGTAGTGCGGCAGCTCATCGTACTGTCGGGGAGAAAGCGGGCCGGGGGAGTGGGGGAGGGGGGAAGAAAGAAAGAAAGAAAGAAAGAAAGAAAGAAAGAAAGAAAGAAAGAAAGAAAGAAAGAAAAGGAGGGAGAGAGGAAGGAGAGAAGGAAGGGGAAAGGAGAAGGAGAAAGAAAAGGACAAGAAGGAGGGATGAAAGAGGAGGAGAAGGAGAGATGAAAGAGAGGGAAGGGGGAAAGAAGAATGCAAAAGGGGAGGAAGAGGAGGAGAAGGAGATAAAGGAAAAGAAGAAAGAGGAGAAGGGGAGAATGAAAGAGAGAGGGACGAGAGAAGGAGAAAAAGGAGAGAATGAAAGACAGAGAGAAGGAGAAAGAGAAGGAGAGAATGAAAAGGAGAGAAGAAGGAGAAAAAAGAGAGAATGAAAAAGAAAAAGTGAAAGGGGGGGAGAGAGAGAGAGGAAGAAAAAAAGAGCACAACAACAACACAAGTGAGAGGAGAGCGAAGCCCAGCAAGTCAGACAAAACCGAGCCCAGCTCCCCGCCAGGAGCAGCCTCGGCCCGAGAGGGCAGGAGAGAAGCCCTGCGGACCGCGCTCGGGCCGGGCAAACAAAAGTGCAGCGCTGGGGGAAGGGCGGGGGAGCCGGGGGTCGGGCTCCGTGGGTGCGGAGGGGGGTCGCGGGGAGAAAATCCAAAAAAGAGGGAGACGGAGGAGAGAAGCTGGAAATGCCCTCCGAGGGGGACTCCCAGCCCGCAAGGAAACAGACCGATGCGGGGGAGAAGGGGAGCGAGGGACAGGCACGCACGCACGCGTGATGGGAAAGTTACCAGGAACATGGCTCGGGAGCGCGTGTCCCGGTTCTGGCCCGGACCAGAGGCAGCCCGGTGGCGCGGGGCTTCCGAGGCGGCGGCAGCAACAGCGGCGGCGACCAGCCTCCCCGCCCCCCGCGATCCCCGCGCCGCCGAGTAGCCCGAGAGGAGCGGGCAGATCGCGCTGCTGGGGTGGGGGGGGGGAGCTGGGCAGGAAAGAAGCGCGGAGAGGGAGGGAAGGAGGGAGAGCCGCACGCGCGCGGGCACGCACAACCGGGGGGTGCTGAGAGCTGCTCCCGCCCGGATCGTGGCCTCCAGGAGCGGCGGCGGAATCCTGCAGGCCCCTCTGCGGAGGGGATCTCCACGCCAGGCGCGAGTGCTGCGAGGATGCGGACCTACCCTTTGCGCCATCGGGCTGCGCTCCGCTCAGCTCCCGGACGTGTCCTCTCCTGGAGTAGCCCAGTCCAGCAGCAGCAGCAGCAGCGACAACAACCACAACCACACCAAAGAGAAGAACAAAATAAAAAACAACAGTGATGGAGTGATGAAGAAGAGGAGGAGGAAGTCGCGGCAGAATCCCCTCTGGTCCCACTTAGAGACTTCCACAGCGCGCCTGGGTCCTCATGAAGACCACGATCGTAAACCAAAAGTAGGCAAAGCAAAGACTTGGTGAGATCTTCTCCTCCTCCTCCTTTTTTTTCTCTCTTTCCCCCTATTTCTTTTTTCTTTATCTTCCGTCTCTCCTTTTATTATTTTTTTTCTCCTCTTCCTCTTACGTTAAAAAAAATAATAATTAAAAAAAATTAAAAATTAAAAAAAAAGCAGTTCCTCAAGCCCTCCCCCAACTGCAGGTGACCACCAGGCAGCCCACATGTAACCCAACTGTCGGGTCTCATGGCTTTTTGCCACTCCAGCTGTCAATCAAAGCCATGGAATGTCAAGGTAGTGAGTGGATGATGGCTGGTGAAGAGGATGAGGAGGGTGGTGGTGATGATGATGAAGAAGGAAAGAGGAATCTGTGCAGCCTCCTCGGTTTCTTCTCCTCCCAGGATCTCCGCGTTTGGGGTTTGCCTTGTAGGAAGAGCTATAGGTCTTTTTTTGGGGGGGGGAGGGTGGAGTAGGATGAGAAGCGAGGATGGAGGAGTTTGCCCAGCGTGGACTTCCTGATCTCTTCCTTTCCTCCCCCCGGTGGGTCTCCCTCGGAGATGAGTGAGTGTCAGCGAGTGTTGGCAGGTTGGCTGCCGGCTGCCTTATAGTAGAGGCTCCGTTTTGCAGCGCCGAGCGGCGGGAGAATGAAATGACGGAACCCGGAAGTGGCGGTGGCCAGAGCCAGTCCTACTACAGAGATACACAGAGGAGGGAAGAGGGGAGAGGCAGAGGAGCGGCCCCGCGAGCGCGCACAGGCGGCAGCAGCCTCTGATATGCAGCGTGCGGCGCAATCAGAGCTGCCTTCACGCCACAGTGGGGTGGGGGGGGAGCCACACAGCCGGTGGCGTAGCCGGAGGGGGGCAAAGCGCCGAGTTCTGCGGGGAGCCTCGCCGCGGCCCCTCCCCGTCGCTGCCCTGCCGGGAGGGGGAGGGAAACCAGAAGGAGGCGCGGCTGCGGAGGGGAGGGGCCGCGGGGAGGCTCCCCGCGAAACTCAGCGCTTCGCCCCCCTCGGGCTACGCCACCGGGAGCCGCACGGCAGATGCGGAGGCAGGGCGAAGCCAATCGGACCGGGAAGGGAGATGCGAGCGGGAGGGGCAGAGCGGGAGCGAGGCTGGCGGGCTGCGAGGGCGCTGCGTAGGGGAACAAACCCCGGGGAAGCCCAGCTCTGCTCGGCCTTCGCCGCCGCTTCCAGCCCGCGCTCGGCAGGGGCTCTTGGGCTCTCTCCGGAGGCCGCTCGCTCGGAGCGGAGATGCCCGGCCAGCGGCGCGAGTCCGAGGAAGGGGCGGCCCTCCAAGTTGCTCTGCCGGAGGAGACGGGCCTGCTGGGACTCGGTCCGCGTCCTGGCCCGGATCGGGCATTCCAAGAGCGCGCGCTCGCTCCCCTTCTCTCTCTCTCTCCCCCCTCTTTCTCACACTCTCGCTTTCACTCTTTCTTCCTCTCTTTCTTTCTTTCTCTCCCTCTCTTTCTTTCACTCTTTCTATTTCTTTCTTTCTTTCACAATTTCTCTCTCACTCTTCTATTTCTTTCTCTTTCTCTCTCCCCCTCTTACTCTTCTTTCTCTTTCTCTTTCTCTTTCTCTCCCTCTCTCTTTTGTGTGACTTTAGTGCCTTTTTGTTGCTGCTTCTGCTGCCACTCATTTTCCAGGAGCAGAAGACAGAAACTCGTCCCATTGAGCATCCACTTCGCGAAGCGATCGCTTCCGCCGACCACGTTGTCTGGGGAGGGGGGGGTGTGTGAGAAAGGAAACCCTTCTCGGTTTTGCGTTGAGGCTGCGGGTGCCAGAGAGCTGGAAAACAAAGTCATGATCATACTCTCTCTCTCTCCCCCCCCCCCATCATACCCCTGGGAAGTAGACCCTTGACTGGACGCGGAGTTCCTGGCCAGTCCCTTCTCTGCGCAGCCCTGAGCTTGCAGGCTTCGCCTGGGTCTGGGGGAACTTTTCCGCCTTGGCCTAGGAGGTGCCTTCCAACGGGGTGGTTTTGTTTTGCTTTTCCGCAGTTGTGTTAGTGACAGCTCGAGTCCCTCTGTGAGATGGCGCCCTCCGTTCCCCAGGCTCAAATGAACTTTGGAAAACACAATCACACACACACGCACTTTCTGCCCCCCCCCCGTCTCACGCACACACGTTGCCTCCCACGTTCACTTCGGTGTGTCTCTGAGCCTCGTCCAATCGCTTCGCCGGGACTCCAGCGTGCCTCACCTCCGAGCAGTCAATTACCAGGGCTCCCCGAGATCATCAATCATGGGCAACGCTTGAAGTCTAGGGGAGGAGCGATGGTCAGGCTATTGATTGCCGCAGCTCTGTCCTCCCCCTCCCTCCCTCCCTCCCTGCCTCTTCCCCGCGCACAGAACCTAAAGCAGACTGTCCCGTCCATGGTGGGCTTTCTCCCTGGTTCTGAGTCTACTGGTGAACATGGCCTGGCACAGATCCGGCTTCCCAAACAAACACACTGGAGAGCGGGAGAGAGCGGCTTCCTGGGAGGGTCAGGGTGGAAGAAAGTTGGGGCAGGGAGGAAGGCAGCAGCCAGCCCAGCCCAGCCTAGCCCAGGAAGGCTGGTGCCGGCGCTGGGCTGGGCGAAGAGCATGTGCCTGTCCACCAAGCCCTCCAAAACGGTGCATGATTGAGCACCTGTGATGAGGAGAGCGATCGCCGGAGCAATTAAACGGGGTGATTAAATGAGCCATCAGGTCTGCGGGAAAGCAGCCCTCGCCTAGAAAGGAAGGGAGCCCGGCCAGGGGCTGGCAAGCGCCACCGGGCACCTCTGAGTAGGCAGGCAGCGGAGGGCGAGGGAGGAGGGAAGGAGACTCGCCCAGACTTGGAGCCCGCCTGAAAGTTGAGCAGCCACACTAAGAGTAGTGCTGCTGCTGTGCTCTCTCTCTCTCTCTCTCTCTCTCTCTCTCTCTCTCTCTAGGGGACTCTCCTGCCAAGACTCAAGCGATCCTCAAGAGCAGAGACTGCGATCCTCTCTCTGGGGCTGCCTTGCACAGGAAGGTGAGTCAAACCGCCCTAGATCCCTTTCAAACAGCGCTTAAGCCTGTTCCTTGAGTTCTTTTTAGTGAGAGAGAGAGAGAGGAGTGGGCCACCGGTTTTGTTCTGAGCATTTGCTCCCCTGTCGTCTAAATCGGTAACGCAGTTCAGGATCTTCATGGTCATGAATACTGGGCTTAATCCCTTTGGGTGCCCGGAGACCCCCAGAGCAGGAGGTTATGCAAATCCTTTCCTACTTTTGCAGCTGGACTCCTCCAGCAGATTGCTTGAAAAGGGATCTACTCCTCGGTGAATGGGGCTCACGGAGGCTCTTCCCCCCCCCTTTCCTTCCGAAAATGTCAGTTTCCTAAATTCCTTGGGAAACGCTTTGTTGTAAGGCAGCCCGCGCAGGCTACAACCCTATCCGCGCTTCCTTGGGAGTCAGCCCCACTGAACGTAATAGGGCTGACTTCTGAGTAGACAGGCTGAGTAGACTGGGGTCACAGTCTCGCCTTGGAGGGCACAAGATTTGCAACTTGTTTCCAAGTAGGAACAGCCAAAATCTAGCCTGCAGGGAATTAGGCTGCAATCTTAACCCTAAGCCCCATTGAACAAAATAGGACTTACTTCTGAGTAGACCTGGTCAGGATTGTGCCCTTGTCTATGTATGTGTGTCTCGGTTCAGATAGCTTGAGGATGAGATGGAGAGAGGACTTGTGGTTTCCATGGCATGGGGTGTCTGGGGAAGAAAGTTGCTTCTCCAGCCTGGTTCCTTCTCCAGCCTGGTTTCTTGCTGCTCCCATTTGGCTCGCAGGAAATACTTTGGAGCGGGAGATCGTCCCAAGCAGAGCTCAGTTTGGGTCTGAAGCAGCTAAAGAGCCTCCAGAAAGTACTCTGCAAACCAAACAGGGACGTGTTTGCCATCTGCAGAGCTGCCGCTTTGATTTCTGGCCGTGCCCGCTTCCCCTGCCCGTTCACACGTGCTCAGAGCTGGGGTGCTGCCGCCGCAATGCATGAAACTAACACGGAAGGTGGTCAGTTTCACGCTCTCCTTGGGGGTCTGCGCGGAGGGACCCAGAGCCCAAGCCTAGCCCCGTCTACTCAGAAGTAAGTCCCATTACAGTCACTGGAACTTACTCCTAGGAATGTGTGGCTAGGATTGCAGCCCCAGGCATGGAGTTCCCGGGCGGCCAGTGGAGGGTCCTGCAAATCTGAATTGGGAGGCTGTAAAGCGACCCTTGGCTGTCCCCTCAAAAAGCCCTCGGAACTCCCAAGGCTGGTGGGAGACGGGGAATCGAGAGGCTCTGGTCCTGGCGCAAGTGTCCGAGAGCCCAAGCCTAGTTACTCAGAAGTAACTCTCATTCGAGTCAATGGGGCTTGCTCCCAGGAAAGTGTGGCTAGGATTGCAGCCTCAGAGCCCAAGCCTTTGCTTGTCTACTCCAAGTCCCATTCGAGTCAACGGGGCTTGCTCCCAGGAAAGTGTGGGCAGGAGAGCAGCCTCCCAGCCCAAGCCTATGCTTGTCTACTCCAAGTTCTATTAGTCTCTCAGGGGCTTGCTCCCAGGAAAGTGTGGACAGGATTGTAGCGCAGCAACCACAACCGCTCTTTCTCTCCAGCCGGCTCAAGACCCACCAGAGACGAGGGGGCCGGGCTGAAGTTGCATCTCCCACCACAGGTAGCTCCCCCGCCCCCTCTGATTTTATTTATTTATTTATTTTGGGGGGGCCCAGGCTGGAAATGGTTTTAACAGGCGATGCAATTTCACCCCGCGGTGTCCAATTGGGGTCAGCTGGGGGTGAGGGTTCTCAGTGTCCGAGCTGGGGAGGGGGCTCCAGGAAGGCACCAGATCCGTTTCAAGGCAAAAAATGCGGGGACTTTCGGCGGGCGAGAGATCCTCCCCAGATCTCCTTTGGCGAGGGCGCCAGAGCAGGCGTGAGTGCTGGAATCCCCTGGCCTCCCCCCCCAGCCCTCTAGAGAAAACCCTCGAGGATTTCAGGGGTCTGTTCTGAGCAGCAGCACTTCCGAAGGGGGTCTTGGGGCCCTCTGGGCTTCTTGCAGCGCTGCCTTCTTTTCCTGGAGTGCGTTTGCACCAGGTCAACTATCCTGGCGCCCCCAAGTACATTCGGTCAGTTTCCACCCTGTCAGCTCGATAAGGAGGAACATGTGGGGCGGGGGCACCAAGCCCACATTTTGCTCCCCACCACCCTCTTCCCCCCTAGATGGACAGATGCTTATCCATCCGAATAGCTCCTCTGCTCCCTAACTGTGCGGAAAGTACACGTAGCTAATCCGGGTGCATTAAATCCGCGTGGTTGAAATCCTCTTAGCTTTCCTACAACCGTTCGAACCGCCGACGCCTCGCCGGAGGAACAAACGACTCCGGCCCTAATCTCGTTTGTAAGTAACTTTCTTCAAGTGTTTGTTGGTTTGGCTGAGACGAAGGGCGAGGGGTCTGGATCCTCTCGGGATTCCTGCTTGGCTACAAGGAAAATGTGAGGCTGTTGAAATGGCGCCTCGGGAATAAGTAGTGAAAACCGCGGCGGACTTGCTAAAGACTTACTCAAGGGAGAAAAAGGCGCACGCTTTCTGTTCGGAACCGTGAAGTCATCTCCCTATTAATGTCCTCTTTTTAAATTCTAGATGCTCCCTTTTCTTTATTGATCAGGAGAGGCAGCATCTTTGGGGTGAACTGGGCTGCTTTAGACTAAAGGCTGGGCTTTAAGTGGGCCGCTTTGGACTCTTTAAACTAAAGAGCGATTTTTACTACTTGGAGAAAAAAATATTCTTTTTCTTCTTCAGCGTTTGTCCCGTGTCGTGGCAGGGTTCGCTATAGAAGTATATTTAGGTCAGACAATATAATAATGCAATTATATATAAGTCAGATATATAGAAGTCAGATAATATAATGATGCAAAATTTAATATATATATAGAATTATATTAAAGATTATATATTAAATATATTAAAGATTATATATATATATATATATATTAGATATTCTATATGTGGCATTTTGGATAAACTGGATTTTTCGAAAACTAAAATAGCGGTTTTTTACTACTTGGAGTATAGTTTTATATATATAAATATACATAGTTGGAGGATATATATCGTATATATAATGGATTATAGTATATATAATTAGGCGTAAAAAATGCTGTTTGGGTTTTCTAAAAATCCAGTTAACCCAAAATGCCATCGACTTAAAAGAAAGAGAGAGAGAGAGAGACTCGCCCGGGTCGTCCTTAAACTCTTTCTCCTCGGCTGAAATGGAGGATTCCGGCTTAACTGGGTACTTTGTGTACTCTGCGGCCGGACTGCCTGGTGATTTCCTCGAGGTTTGCGCCAAGTGTTGGCGGAGTAGCGCCGTCTTTTGATTCTCCTCCTGGAGAATCCTCCTCCTTCCAAGAAATGCACAGCCTTAAGTAAGTGGGGACCGTGCTGTCCCCTGGGAGGAAGGCAGGCGCGCGTGGACTCGGGACTGCGAGCGATCCTTGGAAGGGGCCTCGCGCTCTTTCGACCCCCCTTCTTTTTCTCCCCCCCCCTTTTCTCCAGCGACCTCTTCCTTCCTCCTCCTCCCTCCAGAAAGTCCCGGCGAACCCCCGGGGTGAACTTTTCTTGACCCCGCGCCCGAAGCCTACGATCTTGGCCAGTTGGGTCGGGGGCTTCGGAGTTCAGAGGAGCTCCCTGCTCGCTCCCCCCTCCCCTTCTTTTCTCCCCTCCCCAAAATCAACTCCGGGGACTTCATTCCCTCGCCAGCCCCGATTGCCTCCCCCAACCCCTCCGGGAACTGCAACGGCACTTGTGGAGTGCGACCCCCCCCCCTTATTCCTCTCCGAGTTCCTTCTGCGCAGATCCCGCTGAACTGGAGAAGCGAGTCCATCAGCGGCCCTCGAGCGCTACCTGGCGGGGCTCCAGCACTCTCCGAAGGCGCCGCTTCCACACACGGCCGGCCCGCCTGCCTGCCTCTCCTCTTCTTCCTGCACTTCCATGAGAGCTGGTGGGAGTTTTCAGCAGGTGATGGCCGGGGGGCCAGACCAAGAGTTCAGGGACGGGTGGGGAGGCGGAACCTCCTCGCAGGAGCCCTTCCAACTGCGTCGCAGCCCTGTGGGTAGCGCGCTGGAGCGCCTGGGTGGTGGATACTGGCGAGCCTCCGGTGGGGAGGCTCTGCCTCACCTGTCTCCCCACCCACCGCACTGCTCTGGAAAGTCAAGAGAACAAGGAACACTTTCCCTTGTCTTCCTCCCCACCTTTAAAGCCCCCCCTCTTAAACACACACCCCCTCTTTTTCTCTCTCTCTCTCTCACACTCACATCCCCTCTCTCTTACACTCACACACCCTCTTTTTCTCTTTCTCACACACACACTTACGGTACACACACACACCCTCTTTCTCTCTCATGCATTCACACTCGCACTCCCGCTCTCTCTCTCTCTCTCTCACACACACACACACACACACACAACACAACCCTAAACTCGAGGTAGGCATCCTGCGAAGCGAGAGACCCCTAGGATTCAGCCCCGCGCCCTGGAAGGCAGCCCTTCCCCAGGTCGCCCCCCTCCGCACCCCAAAGCTGGATGGAGGCGAGTGAACCCCGACCCGGCCTTTGTCTGGCAGCTCCCCCAGGAACGAGACCGAGCCCCCCTCGCCTCTTTGCAAGCCAGCAGCTCCTCCGACGTGCGCATTTACACGGGCGGGGGGGGGCAGGGAGGGAGCCCCAGGCTGCAATTCTACCCGCACTTCCTTGGAAGTAAGCCCCATTGACTCGAATGGGACTTACTTCTGAGTAGACATGCCGAGGCTGGGGCTCCCAGGGGGCTGCGGCTGGGGAAGTTCAGTTCCTCTCTCGGTTCTTAGAGGGGCTGAGAGGATCGGGGCCGCGGGTGCTGCAGGGCCACCTTCACCTTCGGAGGCACCCTGGACGGCCCTGCCAGGGCCCAGGTTCTGGGGCCGCTCCGCGATGCGGACCTCCCAGCTGCGCTCGGGGAAGGCAGCCCTGGAGAGCTCGGGCCGCCTGCCGGCCTCTCCGCAAGGAGGGCTGTGGACGGCGCGCCCGTCGGGGTGTCCCCTTCACAGCCCCCAACGATGCTGAGGGTTCGCTTCGGGACCCCCCATCTCCTCCGTGACCACAGAGGCAGGGACGGGGAGGCAGGTGAGGCAGAGCCTCCCCACGGGAGTCCTTCGAAAAGCACCTCTTGGATGGGAGGCACCCACAACCCATGCGCTCCATGGAGTCCGGGGTCACTCTTCACGAGTGGGCTGTGGGTGCCTCTCACTGCGGCGGCGTTTTGGGAAGCACACCGCTGGGGAGGCTCTGCCTCACCTGCCTCCCCAACCACCGCAGATCCCTGTGCAAAGGGGTATGATACCTTCAACTGGGGAGCTGGTTTTGTTCCCCCCCCTAGGGCCTGGTGGAGGCCCAACAGATCTCTCCCCAACGCCCTCCCTTCTGCCTTACTGACTGGGAAGCCAGGATCGGGTCCTCTTCACTGGCGATCCCGTAAATACTCGCGGCAGAGTTTTTACTTAAAATTGACGGGTCATGCGGGGGGTGGGAGGGAGTGAGGAGGGGAAGGGATCGATCGGAGGCGGAGAAATGATGCATTCCGACCTCTATGGCGATTATTCGAAATATCGTAGTCGACTCTTTTGATTGCCCCGCGAGGGCCTGTTCCAACACGCATTTATGTTGTCAGCGCTGTCCAAACTGTCAGGTTTATTACGATGGGTTTATAATACGCTGCTCATTTGCATAAAATTCCCCCCTCTGGTTTGTTTCTTCCCCTCCCCCCCCCCAAATTCCCACATGCCTTTCCCCATCTCTAGGGGGACAAAAAAAAAACAAACAAACTTAGTTTCATCAAATGATTCAGGGCTCCTTTACTGAGGCAGGAGCCGAGAACCCGCACAATCCTATCAACCCCCCCACAAAAAAACCCGTCCTGTGCTTTCCTTTCTGCCCCCCCCCCCAACAGTGTGCCTTTCCGTTCGGTATTAAAAACCAAAATCCCAAACCGATTCCTAGAGGATTCGGATCGAAGGCTGCAACCCTGTGCACACTTGACTGGGAGTAAGCCCCAATTGATTATCACGGGGCTTACCTCTGAGTAGACATGCACAGAATGGGGCTCTAAAGCCGGTGGGCTTCCCGTCCGATCGGCAGCTCAGCCAACCCCCCCCCCCCCACCCCCGTTGGCACTGAAAACGGTTTCAACCCACCCGGTGCGTCTTAAACCGAATTGCTTTTCCTTTCATTGAGTGGCAACGATTTGAGGAAAATTCGTGTTATTTTGGGGGTGTGAGCCGAATCTGGATGCGGGATGAAAATCTCCTAATTTCGATCCTGAAATTATTTCAGAGAAGAGGATTTTTTTGGGGGGCGGGGGGGAGACCTGAGTGCACAAGCAAGACTGCTAGTGCAATGCCTGCCTCCTCAGAACTCATTTAATTCAATGGGACTAACAGCCCAATCCTAGCCACACTTTCCTGGGAGTAAGCCCCATTGACTGTAATGGGGCTTAGTTCTGAGTAGACATGAATAGGATTGGGCTGTAACTCTCTTGTGTTTACCAGGGTGGGTGGGGAGGCAGGGGAGAGAGTGCCTCCCCATCGGAGTCCTTCAGAAAGCCCCGCTGCCGTGGGAGGCACTCAAGCACGCGAAACCCACGCATGAAGCCGGGACTCCAGGCCCCGTGGAGCGTGTGGGTTGTGGGTGCTTGGGTGCCTTCCACGGTGGAGGTGCTTTTCGAAGGACTCCGGTGGGGAGGTTCTGCCTCCCGACCCACCACACCTCCCTGGTGTTTATAGGGAGTCAGTAAGCGAGGCAGGGACAGGTGGTCAAGGAAGCCAGAACGAGGACGGGAGGCCAGCTGTGCGGGTGCCTCTCCTGTGCTTCCCCCTCCCCAAAGCTCCAGGGTTGGAAAGAACCCCTTCGGAAGCCCTGCGGAGGGGCTGCCCCTGAGATCCGCGGAGCTTCACTCTGCCTTGGGCTGCAGGAAAGCAAGCCCCGCTCGCGGAAGGTCTCCATCACCGATCTGGACAGTCATCTCAGGCTCTTCTCTCCCCTTCCTTGCAGGGCACCAGCCAAGGCGCAGAAGTCTCCGGAGGGCTTCCTCGGTCCAGCTGCGGCGTCTCCTCTCGAGCATCGGCACCGAGAGTGGGCTGGATGTTTGGAGACCCCAGACCTAAACCCAGCCTGGGGTCTCGCCTGGGAAGGCAACACAAGCCCCCCCCCCGTGTAAATGAAGAAGTAAGGCGGACAGGAGGGGCGGTGTGGGTGGGGGGAAAGCTTGGCCCCCCTAGGGTGCTTTGTTGACTTGGGTTTGTGCCCCCCCCAGCCAAGAGAGGGTCTCCCTCATGTCTGGCGGGGCCTCTAGAGGACTGGTCAGAGCCCCAGAGACGCTGCCCAACGCCCCATCACACCCACCGCCCTCACTGGTTTTGGGGGTTGCAAGAAGGAAGGGGGGGGAGGGAGAGAAATCGAATTCTTCTCCGTTCCCGGAGAGGTGGGACTGGGCGCACCCAGTGGGACCCCCTCTCCTCGCCTGCTTTGAGACACGTCGGGGGAGGGAAGGAGTCGCAGCATCGCCTGATGTAACCATCACCATAAATGGCCCGGCCATGAAGATGAATGAATAAAGATCCTGGCAACGCAAACAGGCCTGTCGAGCATCTTTTCAGTCCCGTGGCTGGGGGGGGGGGCGGCTTCCTCCTCTTCCTCCTCCTCCAGCCTGGCCAGCCCTTCTGTTCCCAACTCCGAGCCACTAGCAACAATTACTCCTCCATCAGCCTGAATGTGGGCGACGCATCAAAGGGCTACCTTCGAGCCAGAAGAGGCGAATTTCTCTAATGGGGGGGGGGACACAATATGTGCTTGAATCTCTCCCCCCTCCCCCCCACCCTGTTTCCTCTTCTGGCTGGATTAGAACCCCCCCCCCCCAATTTGGGTTCTCAGAATGACCAGACATGTGTGTACCTGCTGTGTGTGTATTGGGGAGGGGGTGTCGAGGGTCCCCAAACCGCTGCCTCTTCTCACCACCTTCAAGGAGACCAGATGAGGCTGGCTGGAGATGGTCAGTGGCGTAGCTAGAGGGGGTGCAGGGCAGTAAGTTTGGCAGGGAGTCTCACCGCAGCGTGCGAGGGGCTCCTCCCCCTCCCCTTCGGAGCCATCCCAGGAGGGGGGGGAGCAAAACGGAGGCTTAGCCCGAAGGGGAGGGGGAGGAGCCCCTCGCACGCTGCGGTGAGACTCCCTGCAAAACTTACTGCCCTGCACCCCCTCTAGCTACGCCACTGGAAGTGGGAACAGATTTGGGGCTTTGGCTGGGTTGCTGCTGAGGCGTCAGATTCACTGGTTCTCCCCCCCCAGCCCAAGGAGGAGTTTAACCCCCCTTAAAGCCCCCCTGACCTTGATTCTAACCTGTATGAATCCCTCACTTCCCTAATGACTTTGTGTCAGGACGGCAGGAGGTCAGTTTCCTTCCTCACCTCTCCCATCCCCGCAGTCAGCAGCATTCCAGGGGAATCGATGTGCCTCTCGGGGAGATCGATGCTCATTTTATGATCCCTGCCAAACTCCACAACCTCCCGGCAGCACCTGATGGCGGGCAGCCGGGCCTCCTCCAGAGCTGGGGAGTCTGCTGGGTCTAAAGATCTGCTGCAGGTCCCCCCCCCCAGATAGATGTGCTGCGGGAACCCCCCCTTGGGAACCCCTTGAGATTTTGCTCAAGGGTGGTGGACACCCCACACAAAGCAGGCTCAGGTTTATAATAAATAACCAGGTATTTATATACCTCCTCAAGCGGTTTACATAGGCAGGCGTTTCTAAATCAAGGTAGAGGTCTTCTCTTTCAAGAGCCAACAAGGTTTCAGAATGGATCTTCACTTCTGGCCTCCCAGGCAGGCTGACAAGCAGCTCCATCTCTCACATGGAGGGCAGCCAAGACGCTTCTTGCTCACACCAAGAGCAGGTGGAACCACTCAGCTGGGCTTGTCAGCTGCTTCTAGGTCTGGCCATTCTGGGAGCTGCCAGCATCCTCAAACTGGCGACCTTCTGATGTTATCTTCGGGCTAATGGAGGCTCTACCCTCTAGACCAGACCTCCTGCCTGGAATTTAGTGGGATTTATAGGGACGTGGAATTTAGTGGCACTCATTTACTCCCAAGTAACCAGTTGGCAAGCCTTTCCCCAGCCAGGACTTTTTCAAACCCTGCTGTTGGCCAGGGGTGGAAAGCACACTTGTGAAAATCCACGCTTGTGAAAACGCTTGTGATTTCACTCTTGTGAAAACGACCAGGTGATGATACACACTGAAGCAGCTTCCTTTGTGCAAGGCAGCAAAGCCTTGGGAAGAAGATCCCCCCTCCCTTTTTGGTCACAAGCCAGGAGATTTCCCAGGGCTGGTCCCCCCAAAGTAGATCTAAGATGCTGTCTCCTGGAGTCCCATCCAATGCTTATCTTACTCAGAAGTAAATCCCATGAGAGTCAATGGTGCTTACTCCCAAGGAAGTGTGGCTAGGGTTGCAGTCCTGGTCGCTCTGCAGGGATTCTTCCTTCTTTGTAGGACCTGGCAAAACGAAGTCAACCCAACTGGGCAAGTCCTCCTCTCCATTTGCTTCGGAGAGGGGCTCCAGTGCAAAGCCCCCCTCCCCAAGGCAAAGGTGGCTTAGGGTGGCCTTGCCCCCTTCCTATGACTTCTGATGAAAGGACATCAGACAAACCAGGACGCGGGGAAAGAATGAAATCACCCCAAACCTGGAATTATCCTTCCCCTTTCATGAAACATCTCAGGGCAGTGAGGAGGGGGTCGAAGTTTTCAGTTTTTATCTGCCTCCAGGAAAGGAGGATGAGGATCAGAGGAACTTGATCCTATAGCAAACAGAAGTGGGGAGGGGGCAGAAGGAGAAAACCCCCCCCCCCAACATTTCCGATCGCAAACAAACCCAGCCAGCAGCTCTGAAGAATGACTGGGAACTCTCACATTTGCTGCTATCTGCTGGTGTTAATCAGAACTGAGAATGGAGGCAACCCTGTTAGCTCGGTGGGATCAGGAAGCCCCATTCGGAACTTTCCCCCGCTACCTATAAGCATATGGCTCGTTTTTCCTCTGCAGTTAAATTATTCACTGCTTTCCCCCCCCAGCCCCCCACTCCCCCCACCCCGGTAATGTGATTCTCCCCATAAAGTTTCAACCTGGTATTTTGCTTGGCACGGATCCATCAGAGAAGAGCAGCTTAAAACGACAACAACAAAACTTCTGGTGGTGATGGTGTGTGTGTGTGTGTGTGTGGGGAGGGGGTGTTTAGACAAATCTCTGATTTCTCAATAGAAACAAGGGACCAAGAAATGAAGTCAGGGTAAACCCTATCTCAGAGAATGATGTTATGGTGCTTATAGTAGTCTACTAATTGAAAAAGGGTGGGAATTGTGTGTGTGTGTGTGTGTGTGTGTGTGTGTGTGTGTGTGTGTGCGTGCGCGCGCGGGGGTGGGTGGGTGGTGTTTAGATAAATCTTTGATTTCTCAGTAGAAGCAAGGGACCAAGAAATGAAGCCAGGGTAAGCTCTTTCTCAAAGAGTGAAGTTATGTTGCTTATAGTAGGCTACTGATTGGAAAAGGGTAGGAATTGTATGTGTTTGTATTTGTTTGTTGTGTGTGTGTGTGTGTGTGTGTGTGTGTGTGTGTGTGTGTGTGTGTGTGTGTGGAGGGGGGTGTTTAGACAAATCTCCTCTGATTTCTCAATAGAAACAAGGGACCAAGAAATGAAATCAGGGCAAGCCACATCAGAGAGTGATGTCACGGTGCTTATAGTAGTCTACTGACTGGAAAAGGTTGGGAATTGTGTGTGTGTGTGTGTGTGTGTGTGTGTGTGTGTGTGTGTGTGTGTTTTCTTCCATCCAAAATACATTTGTGGGGAAATATGTGCCCTGATTTCAGCAAGCTGTCCCTATATCTATGCCTCGAAATGTAGTCTCAAACACCCCGTCTTCAGAGCTTGGAAACACATCCCATTTATTTAAATTAAACCAATAAATATTAATTATAATTTATTACGTATTACAAATAAAGAGCTAATAAATAAATAAATTATTAAACAATAAACACATAAATTAATAAACAAATCTAAAATAAATGAATCAGCACATTATTATTATTATTAATAATAATAAATAAGTACATTATTACTTATTAAATTACTAAATAAATTTAATTGATTTAAAATTACTTCCATATCATGGGTGTGCAAGAATACACGATTGGGCACACATTGTGTGTGCGTGTAAAACACTGTGCGTGCAGGCAGGTTGCCTGCATCCAACCGCCTTCAGCAGTTCAAGAGGGACTACAGCTTTATTCATCCCAGGCTTACTCCTATCAGAGCCGAAAGGACAACCCTTTCTGGGATGCACCTTACAAGGTCAACACAGTTGTTGCTCTCCCACATTCTTTAGAGCAGGGAGGGGCATAGTTGCATAGTGATGGTGGACATGCATGGCATGCAGAAGATCCCAGGTTGCATTCCAGGTAAGGCTGGTTTCCTCCCCACCCCATCAAAACTCCTGGAGGATGCAGTAGGTGATCTTACTGAGCTGGATGGATCAATGGTCTGATTCAATATAAGGGAGCCTCATCTATTCTGTGCATGGTTGGCTGATTGCTCATAATACTTGCTGCAACTCAGCTTTTCTCCTCACATAATTTAGTTCTGTATAACCTCTTCGCTCAGGTGACAACCAAAAACATACAGACATTCTACTAAATAGAGATATCATTTTCATATAGTTTTTGTTGGATGGGAACGTACAGGAGACACACAGCAAACCAGTGGCATAGCTAGAGGGGGTGCAAAGCACTAAGTTTTGCAGGGAGTTTTGCAGGCACTGACCGGAATGGCTCCAGAGGGGAGAGGGAGAAGCGCCTTGCATGCTTTGGTGAGGCTTCCTGCAAAATGTAGTGCTTTGCACCCCCCTCTAGTTATGACACTGCAGCGAACTCAGACAACGGAGCGTCCACTAAGCAAGGTTTGGATGTTGATAATGACAAAACATAGCTGTGGAACATGTAGAACAGTGTGTTTAAAATATTCATTTCCTTCATGCCTACACCGGTCCTGCCAAGCAGGCCACTGCATTTCCCCATTTTATGGATGGGAACACTGAGGCTGCAATCCCATACATGCTTTGCTGTGAGTAAGCCCCATTTAACACAGCGGAACACTTCTCAATAGACATGAGACATGTACCTGAGACTTGTTGAAGGACACCCAGTGAATCCCTCACAGAGATGGCACTCTGGGCTCTAAGTCCAATATCGCCTTACAGTATTTGTCTAATAAGCCACACAGGCACTCATACTGGATTCTAAAGGCACATCTGCTCACAATGGTATTTAGCACTTTCCCTGCATGTGGATGATTCTCCTGGTATGTCTCATTCAATACATTTCATTCTTCAAACTAGGCTTCTAGAAGAGTTTTAGTCCTGGACATTGCGGTACAATTCAGGAATAGCTGTATTACTCAGTGACTCCTCGGTAAACGAGGTCCACGAATGTCCTACCTCATAGGGCTGTTGTGCAGGCAACAAAAATGAAACGGTAGACTCTTACTGCATATGGAGCTGAGTAGCAAAAGTTCCATTGATTTTATTGGAGTAGGATTGCAGCCACCGTTTGGGGCATGCTGTGAACTATATTAATGTGCTATATTAATGATCAACGGTAAGTTCAGTCATCATTAACCATGAAATAATAGCAATGCATTGAATATGAAATGAAACGCAAATTTTTCTCCCAACTGTGCTACCCACTGTTGATCATAGCTCAATAAACAACAAGCTCAGAGATGGTCAACAGGGAAACAAGAAGTGTTGGTCTGATGGTTTCACCTTGAGGTATCTAACCAATCACAGACAACATATCTAAGCATGTGTCATACTGGATGATTCTGTACCCTGAGTGTTTGAAGACACTTGGCTCTGTGCTTCACAGAGCAGAATGGAGCAGTTTAACAGCAGGATTTTGGCTAAGGCGTAACATTTACAAACCCTGACAAAGCACCTAAACAGAACTATGTTTGCATATTCACCATTAAAATAAAAATGACAATCCCCTCTCCAGATGGCAAAGTCTCAACACGCAATCAGGAATGATTCTTGGAACAAATGTGTTCACAACTGCCTCTGAAGGTAGAACTAGATCCAACATGTGCAAATCACAAGAGAAGGGATTCAGGAAAAAATCCAGGAAGCTCAGGGTAGTTCGACAAGATTGCCAAGGGAGGTGGGGGATTCTCCCTCACTGGAAATCTTCAAGCAGAGGCTCAACAGACACCTGTTGGAGATGCTCCAGGTGGATTTCCTGCTACAGGCAAGGGGTTGGACTAGATGACCTTTTAGGTCCCTTCCAACTCTATGATCCTACGAAAAATTTGTATCCCACCTTTCCCATGCTGAAACAAATACCCAAGGTGGCTTACAAAGCCCCATAATAATAATAATAATAATAATAATAATAATAATAATAATAATAATAATAATACAGGTATTTATATACCGCCTTTCTTGGTCTTTATTCAAGACTTTATTCAAGGCGGTTTACATAGGCAGGCTTATTAAATCCCCATAGGGATTTTTACAATTTTGAAAGAATGTTCTATCTTACAAGAACCACAACATTCAGATTTTACTTTCTTGATCTGGTTTCATATTCTGGCCTCCATCCTCCCACGCTCAGAGCAGATGGAATAACTTGGCTCAGCTTGTCAGCTGCTTCAAGGTCGCACGGTGCCGGTGGCCTCAAACTGGCGACCTTCGGATGTTATCTTCAGGCAAATGGAGGCTCTACCCTCTAGACCAGACCTCCTGCCCCCCTCTAGACCAGACCTCCTGCCCTACAATATACAATGTATATTTAAAAGAGTTAAATAAAAACATTAAACCAAGTATTTGTTAGTCTCATTGATTCCAAAGGAAAAATTAAGCACTTTAGTGGGATTGAATTTTATATTGATTCTGCCCTAATTTTTTTTTACTGTTAATAGATTAAGTATTTAGTCTTTCAGACTGTCCCCTTTTAGTTCACAAATACAAACCATGATTCCCTCACAAGTTAAGCATTTTTAAATTCTGTTCCTTTCAATGGAAGAAATGGTGATTGAAATCAACAGGACTTAAGTATACCTTTGCTGGAGTCCAGTATGCCTTCAGCTGGAGCAATGCTCACAATTATTACTATAGCATCTAGACACCATGACAAATACTGGCAATCAAAATCTTGTACAGCCTCATCTCCCTTAGTCATGGCTTTCTGAAAGTGCTAGCTGCTAATTTAGCTTGGTAGCTAAGAGTCTGGGCTCCAAATCAGGACTTTCCCAGTTCAAATCTCACTTCAGCCATGGTGACCTTAGTCATTCCTGCTCAGCTACAGAATGGGGGTAATAAATGCCTGCAAGGATGACATCAAGTTTAAAAAACTGTATAGATTATATGGAGTGCTATTATTTAAAATTCTGGAAAAATAGTATACAGTTTCTAGCAAAATATTCACACAGAGTATCGAATGTTCATTATCTAGCAATTTGAGCTATTTGTAAAGGTCAATTCAATGCTTGTTTATGATTAGTTGATTGCTTAGAGGCAGATTAAAGAACTTGGGGGGGGGTTGCATTCAATTAATGTGCACATACACATGTACAGGTACTTAGGTGTGCCTTTGCTATATCTGTTACTATAGAGGAATGCTTCCCACATTTTTTAGCACCAGGACCCACTTTTACATAAGAACATAAGAACAGCCCCACTGGATCAGGCCATAGGCCCATCTAGTCCAGCTTCCTGTATCTCACAGCGGCCCACCAAATGCCCCAGGGAGTGCACCAGACAACAAGAAGACCTGCAAGGCCTCCTGGGAATTGTAGTTTAAGAACATAAGAACAGCCCCACTGGATCAGGCCATAGGCCCATCTAGTCCAGCTTCCTGTATCTCACAGCGGCCCACCAAATGCCCCAGGGAGCACAACAGATAACAAGAGTCCTCATCCTGGTGCCCTCCCTTGCATCTGGCCTTCTGACATAGGCCATAAAATGACCATCTATTATGACCCACTAGATAAAAAAGATCTAGAAATAAATTATATTTCATGTATTAATAATAATAATCAATAAATTATTTATTAATAAATGAGATCCTGTACCTGCTAGAGACCTAACATATAGAAAGTGTGTGTAGTCATTTTGCTATTCTCTCCCTAGAACTGGAATTCAAGGATTGCTCCTCCCAACCTTTACAATCATTCCAGGGTACCCAGAAGGCTGAGAGAGAGCAAGATGGGCAGTTAGGGACTTCCAGAACAGGCAAAAGGCTGAAATGGGGTTCACGTGTGATCTACAGCATTCCTATTACTGGGGAAAATAGGAAAATGTGACATTTTAATTTGGGGGTATGAAGGGGGTATAACCTCGTACCACAGGTTAGCAGTCCAGCTAATGATTTTCTTCCGCAAATTGGGCAAGGGTGCTTGCAAAGTTGTTTTCTTTTTTCAATGTTTCGAAAACTTTTCATGACCCACCAGAAATCAGTTTGCAAGCCGCTGGTGGGGTCCTGACCCACTGTTTGGGAAACACTGCTGTAGAGCAAACACAGCAGCCTTCTTCTGTTAGGAAAGAAGCTAATTTTGGGGAGGCATCTAGAAATGTGACTTTGCGATGTGGGAACAAAACACCATGGGTATCTTCAGGCAGAAAGAAGAGAGGTAGTTCCTTAGTGGGTGGGTGTTTTACTTGCGAGTAGTATTTGTGTGTTTTAATGTAGAACATCATGGAAAAATGTATGCCCCCACCAACAGTCTCAAGGGATATGGTCTCTTTTGACACTTATTCCCACCTCATTCTACTGCAGGTATACATCCAGTCGAACATAATTTAGAGCTTGTGCAGATTGATGTGGTAGAATTCTGAACTGGACCACTTCATAATGTATAAATGCATCATGTATGTCATATTTTTCAATTCTCTTTACATGTAAAAAGCTGCCTGTATGTATGAGAGAGAGAGAGAGAGAGAGAGAGAGAGAGAGAGAGAGAGAGAGAGAGAGCACAAGCTATTTTTTCTCTTAATATGCTAGTACTGAATTCCATCACCTCAGTTTAGTCTCTTGTCATGTATAATGGGTAGAATGGCTCTCAATGTGCAACCATAGGACATTAAAACGCTCATGGCACCCGTTTATTTCAGTTACATACCACAGAAAGAATTTCGTCCCATAAACGGTCTAAAGCATGACAGTTCCAAGAGCTTAGAGTTAAATCACACTTCGAACCCTTCTGTCCCATTTGACTGATTGAAACAATAGGAGGCATAAATTAAAACATCCTTATTTCAGATTAACCACACCATCCTTTATACGATTGAACTTTAACCTACTCATGTTCAATTGGAAGGAATGTTAATTAAGGCAGCACTCCTAAACACACTTAGGTGGAAGTAAGTCCTGTTGAAATCCATGGGACTAATTAGTTTAATGTAATTGCATTTAAGTCTAAGAACAGAGTGATAACTTGCAAGGCTGAGGGAACCGCCTGAGACCTGATGCAGGTACGATCAGGAAAACTAGCAAGTAGAACCCATAGGACCCCTTGCTATGGTGTGTGCACATAGTTGTGAGTGTGTGTGAGAACCTGTGCATGTGCGTGTGCCAATAATACAACACAAAAAGGCAAATGTGGAGACTTTGTGCAAGTGAGCATGAATGCAAATAAGGTAAGTGCAAATTTGAACTGAATATTTATGAGACACAAACCAGTGGTAGTTCGAAATAATGCAAAACAGCTTTATGAATGAGTTTCAGGCAAGAGCACGTCAAAGGAACAATCAATACCATTTTGAATGGGCACATGTGTGAAAGTTGTGGTTACAGTTTTTGTGATATAAAAGAAAAATATAGATGTGGTGAACACATGCATATATATAGTTTTGTCCAATTTCGCCTGTAAAACAGATAATATGTTTTAGGGCGCAATCCTAAACTTTCCAGCACTGAGATAAGGGCAATGCAGCTTGAGGAGGCCTCATGACTGCCCCCCAACTGCAGGATACAGCACATACCCCATTGGTACAGGTATGTCAGAGTGAGAAAGTTGGTTAGGATTTGAGCTTCATTGTATTTTTTTTTTGAACACTGAATGTTACCTCGACGATCCCAATTTTTCTGTGGCCTGTATGTGCTGCAATTTTTTAAAAAATCAATTTTCAATAATGCTTAAACACTGCAGATTTGGGGCACAAGCCTAACCAGGTCTACTCAGAAGTAAGTCCTATTTTGTTCAGTGGAGCTTACTCTCAGGAAAGTGTGGTTAGGATTGCAGCCTTAGCCCAGTACACTGTGGATGCAGAGAGAGAGAGAGAGAGAGAGAGAGAGAGAGAGAGAGATTCCCAGAGTGGATAAGAAGAGTTCTTTATCCTCCTTCTCTCCTTCAGCACATGGGCTGTTCAGTGCATCAGGCTGTGTGTGGCTTCCATATCTCCACCCAGCTCTTCCTCTCTACATGGTCAAGAGAGGAAATAGGACTCTATTGTATCCATGTGTGTAAATGTCTGCAATCAATTCCACTGAGCTCCCTTATTGCAAAGCTCAATACGGTACTGATTTTTCACATCCCTTCAGTTGACGGCTCACATGCTGATCAAGGTACGGCCGTGAAATTCTGTCTTTCTATGAAAATGATCTATATGATATTTTTTAATAGTAAGACAATCCAATGAGTTGCAAGTGTTTAATGCAGGCTGCAGGAGGGATTGGAAGGAATTATATCTTGATCGACAGCCAAGACAGCCATTTAAACCAAAGCTATTTCATATTGCCCAGTTCCAAGCGTCAATAAAGCATGGTTGCTTGCGTATGATTTATGAATTGCATTGGACACATGAAACAGAATAGTTTAAAAATACTGATGAACCCACAGAATCAGAAGGGAATTTTGTTTAATACACAGCTCTGATTTACCAATAATTGGATTTATTTTTCTTAGGTGTTAATATCTTGCTTACTGAAAAAACAACAACAATGCAACACACTATAATATATTAGCTTGCTTTTACTCGGCTGCTTGGTGTTCAGTATGGTTTCCTTGCTAGATGCCATGTTTTTACAGGTTTTTAGAAATGTGTTTATTGCTGCATTTTTCTTGCCTTTTATTGTTTACATGCTGGTCTCTGATTTTGTCTTATGGATTTGTGCTTTTATTGCAATATTTTTTTAGTTCTCAGCAACTTGGGAATCTTTTGGCTGGAAAGTTGAGGTACAAATATTTAAAATAAAATAAAACACGATCAAATTAAATAATCCCATACTCTAACACTGATATCAAACCAAAGGGGAAGTGAAATTTGGTTCCTAAAGCAAGAGACTCACAGAACATCTTGTAGCACTGGTGTTTAATAGCCTCCTCTCACGTGGGTGAGGCTGGCAATTAACCCATGTCAAAACACAGCAGAAGGGGGAACCCGGATGTCAAATAACTTTGGAAAAGGATAACCTCATGTCCTCACCAATCCCCAAGATGGACCTGTCAGATGCTGAAATGTCTCTTGCGCTTCTGTAATACCAAACGATACTTCTGTGCTCCCTGTTTAAATTCCAAACAGATTTCTGTGGAAAGCATCTCTTGTTTGTGAATTTTGTAGTGTGACCAAAAAGGGGGGGGGACCATTTAGAAAAATACAAAACCAAGAGTTTTTATCCACGCCAGTAGTTTCAGGGAAGAAATTCATATTCACAATGAATGTTAAGATAAAACAAGCAAGGACAACTGAATTGCTGTGGTGGGGAAGATACATGTATAGCACATGGGGCTTCTTTTTTTTTTGAGCAGTCACAGGGGCTCCTATTTGCAGAGAGGTGAAAAGAGTTTTCATCAAAGTAGACCAGATCCAGTTTTTCATTTTTCCCCAAGGCTGATCTCAGATCAGCTCCAATGGTAAAAGCCACTTCTTTTCAGTGCTACTGTTTAAGCCATTTGGTGTTAGTTAGTAAGGTATTAGTAAGGTGTTAGATAATATTATCTTTATTTGGGAAAGAGATACTCAAAGTGTGGCACATTTAAGAATTCATTGCTAGATGTGTTAGAAATCCCTGTGCGACACACAGCCTGATGCACTTCCTTGCAAATCTTGCTGTAATTCTCCAAATTAAACAATTTTTCCGGGTTGGGGCACTGGAGACAAGATTGTGTCTCCTGTCACAATTGGTAGATTGCGGTAGCTTCTGAATGTTATTGCTGTGTTTGACTAGGAACTGATGGCAACTTTGGAAAAGGGTGCAGAGATGGGAAAGAAAGACAGTGTTTTCCCATCCCATTAAGGTTTTTGTTGTTGTTTAGTTTTGTAATAGTACACCCCATTGCCATGGCATTTCAGAGCCACTTCAAAGAATTTTTTTTTGCTTCCATCCCGTGTGTAGAACTCGGGAGTCGAGTGGCCACTGCCCGAATAGTGAAAATAGGTCATTGGTGATACTCTCTTTGCTCTCAGAGTTTTAGCAGAAGAATTCTGAGGCATTTTGTAACATTTTCATAGGAATGCAAGACTAATTGCTTAGAGCATTTCAGCATCTTCACTTAGCACATCATGGAAGGAGATTGACTGCAGTTTTTCCCCACCTCCAAAGCACTTTTATCCCCACAAGAAGAATAACACCGAAGATACCAAAGCTATTCAGCTTGTTGCCAAATTTTTTCCATTTTACAAAAATCTTGTAAATGTTTTAAAAAAGGAACAACTACAGATCTAAGGTGTGAGTCACCACATGAGAATACTAACATTCATCTTAGAAAAACAGTAGCTCACAGCCAATAGCTCTGGTGGAACAAGTTTCACCAGTATCTTACGGCCATTGCTGTAGCTAGATGGGGTGCAAAGCACTAAGTTTTTCAGGGAGCCTCACCTCAGTATGTAAGGGTGCCCTCTCCCTCCCCTTCAGAGTCAGGTGTATGCTTTGCTCCCACCACCTGGAATGGCTCCAAAGGGGAGGGGGAGGTGCCCCTTGCATGCTTCAGTGAGGCTCCCTGCAAAACTTAGTGCTTTGCACCCCCTCCAGCTATGCCACTGCTTATGGCAGTCACAAAAAGTGCTCCCATAACTCATATAGGGCTAAAGAGTTGAAGCAGGTCTGAAAAGACCCTTATTGAGGTTTATGGAGGAGTATAAGTCATAAAACAAAGAATACATATAGGGAAAAAATTAAGTACCACAGTTTGATTAGATATACCAGCTCAGGCAAAAGAGGGATGATGTGTTCAGTAGATTTCATGTTTTAAAAAATGCGGCTTTGTGTTGGGCTCAAACTCGCAGATGGGAGGGGGGCGCTTCTCAGATGGTTTTGGGGGGCTGCATTCATTAGACTATTCTGGTGTTGTTGGATTCCGCTCAGCCTGTCCTTTCGGATGGACTATGGCAAGTATGCCTACTCGCAAGTAAATGGGGGATATGGCTCACTTTCACTTTCCATAGGGCTCCATGCATTTTTTCATTCTGGTTTTTTGGCCATAACTTTTGAACGAAAGGAGTGATTTCAATTCTGTGTTTTGCACTGCACTCCGCTGGCCTTTCCGCATCCAATGGTGTATGGCATGACACAGCAGCTCCTAACCCGGCAATGTTAGTGCATTCTCCCCTAGGGCATGTCACCCCCCCGGCACGTCACCTGGTGCAGCCCGCACCCCCCTAGCGACGCCAGTGAAGAGGGTTAAATTTCTAGAGCTTTCACACGTGCTTTGGGTGGTGGTGCTAAGTAAATAAGATACTCAAACTTCTCTGTAGAGACCCTGAAGACTAGAAATATATTATATTTGGAAAAATTGCAGGAGGCCGGTTTTGGGTGATTTAAAAGAACCAACAAATTTTGCACTTGCCTTTGGTTTTCTTAATACAGTTAGTTCAGCTGCACTTGTTTTGTACAAAAATGACAGCAAAAGCTGGCCTTCTGCTGGTGATGGGGCACCTTATGTTGAATGAAATTTGCAGATAAAATCAGAATGAAACTGGTCTAAAATAATGCATTTTTCCAAAAAATTTTATATAAAAAGTTTTCATGTAGCTGTTTAGGCCCTGACTGCAGGTTGTTGTTTCACCTATTATATAAACTGTATGATGTTGTAGAGCAGGGGTACCCAAACCCCAACCCTGGGGTCAATTGTGGCCCTCAAGGACTCCCAATGCGGCCGTCAGGGAGCACCCAGTCTCCAATGAGCCTCTGGCCCTCCTGAGACTTGCTGGAGCCCACACTGGCCCGACGCAACTGCTCTCAGCATGAGGGCGACTATTTGACCTCTCACGTAAACTGTGGGATGAGGGCTCACTCCACTGCTTGCCGTTTCACATCTGTGATGCAGTAGCGGCAGCAAAGAAAAGGCCAGCCTTGCTTTGTGCAAGGCCTTTTGTAGGCCTTGAGCTATTGCAAAACCTTCATTCATTCCTATAAGTTCATCTTTAATATATTCATTTATGTAAACTTATGTAAATTTATTCAAATTTCAAATGTAAATTAATTCTTTTTTTCCTCGGCCCCCAACACAGTGTCAGAGAGATGATGTGGCCCTCCTGCCAAAAACTTTGGACATCCCTGGTGTAGAGCAAGTGGCCCATGAGAAACAGGCAGCCCAGTCCTAAAGGTGCTGCCTCCCCTGGGTGCAGCGGCACCAAAGTGGCTATCTCTGCATCCTGTGGCCCCACAACAGCTACCTGAGGTCTCTTTGGGTGAAGGGAACTTTTGAGCTCTTACCTAGTTCTGGGCGACATCTGGCTGGTGCTGGGTTGGTGCTGATGCTGACTCAACACAGGGTGTTGCAGGCACACCTTACTGCATGTTTGCAACATCTAGTACCGGCAGTGCACTCATATCACCAGTGCTGAAGAGCTCAGGATTGGGCTCAAGAGGAAGACCTATAGTTGGACCTGAAGCAAACTTTGTGCTTTAATGCTGCGTCATATAGTTTTGCCTCAGACCAAATAAAGTCAAGTCTAAAGCCAACTGAAACGAATGAAACTAAGTCTGCAATCCTAACCATACTTTCCTGAGAGTAAGCCCCATTGAACAGAATAGGACTTACTTCTGAGTCCTGGTTAGGCTTGTGCCCTAAATCAGTTGGATTCGTGACTAATTTTCACATCGATTTCACTGTGACAAGTGTAACTGTAACAAGTGGGCAGGAGGTCTGGTCTGGGCAGGAGGTCTGGTCTAGAGGGTAGAGCCTCTGTCTGCCTGAAGATAACATCCGCAAGGCCGCCGGTTCGAGGCCACCGGCACCGTGCGACCTTGGAGCAGCTGACAAGCTGAAGCCGAGCAATTCCATCTGCTCTGAGCGTGGGAGGACGGAGGCCAGAATGTGAAGCCAGATCGGAACGAAACACCTTGAATGTAGTAGTTCTTGAAAGAAAGAACCTTCTTTGAAATTGTAAAAATCCCTATTTATCTAAATAGGGATTTAGATAAAGCCTGCCTATGTAAACCGCCTTGAATAAAGTCTTGAATAAAGACCAAGAAAGGCGGTATATAAATACCTGTTATTATTATATTATTATTATTATTATTAACTATTTTTCTCTAAATTGGGACCTTTTCTTAAGAACATAAGAACATCCCCACTGGATCAGGCCATAGGCCCATCTAGCCCAGCTTCCTGTATCTCACAGCGGCCCACCAAATGCCCCAGGGAGCACACCAGATAACAAGAAACCTGCATCCTGGTGCCCTCCCTTAAACAGTTCTTTGTACAGTTCTTTGTAGAGTTACATATAAAATGTTTTATCTAAACACAGATAGAGTTGTATGCATGAGACATGCGCGCGCGTGCACACACACACACACACACACACACACACACACACACAGAGAGAGAGAGAGAGAGAGAGAGAGAGAGAGAGAGAGAGAACTGGGATTCCCAAAAGATCTCTGATGTATGTTCCTGTATAAAACACACATTTGTAGACAGTTCTTTGTGTATACATGTAGACACACACATACTCTCCCTCACACACACACTCAATAGCTAACATGAATTGGCATGGCATAAATTGTGGGTTGACCCTCAGAATTGTCATAAGTGCCATGCAAACTGCCTTGAAAGCAGGTTATTAATAATGATCAAATGCTGGCTGGTAAGTTCAGTAATTATTTTCCTGTCAAGTTTGCCAACTTTTTTTTTTTTTTTTCCCTCCAGCAGGCTCTTGTGGCTTTAATAGCTGTATGGCAGGACAAAATTCATCTGATGAATCTTTTCTCATTCCGGTACCTCCATGTTGAGAAGAACGTCATTTGCTGAATTTTAACATGTCCCATGGCTGTTTCAAACATAGGAGCCCTACCAGAAAAGGACACAGAAGCCCTACCTGTCGGTTTCCTACTGAGGACTAAAATGCTGCAGAAGGCCTTTTCCTTTCTCACCCTAACAAACCAACTACTGTGCCGCTTCCAGCAACTGTGTGTCAAGTATCACAAGTCAAGTATCCAGAGGACCACATGAGCAGTCGACATGCAATGGAGAAATTGATGAATTGTGGGAGGGAAAAAGAGAAAGGGTAGTTTCATTTAGTTCAGCTTTTGTATGCAGAGGTTAAAGCTGCTCACAGATAAAGAAAATACAGCAGATGTCCTGTACAACAGAACAGAATAAAATTAAAAATAAGGAAATCAACAACAACACTAAGAAAGCACTAATCAGGAAAACAGAATAAGAACAGACAGCAATAAAAAGTTAAAAACATAGCAGTGTCAGATTAAAATAAATCAGTGTTCCAAAACTGACTGGGATAATAGTCTTTATTTTAAGAATGACTTAGCACCAATACTTCATGTGTATTGCCTGATCCTTTCCTCCTTTTATCACGGTGCTTATAAAAATAGAAGTACCCTGGTGCAAAGTGAGGCGCTGTGACAGAAGAATCAAATCCAGCAGCTTCAAGCTTGTCTGGAAGATTTACAAAGGATTTAGCCCTTCCTCAAAGTGGTAGTGACACCTTTGGCTGTACGACCTGCACAGTAACCTATGTAGGAAATGCCATGAAGGTGCAATCCTATACACATTTACCTGGGAAGAGGTCCCATTGAACTCAGTGGGTCTTACTTCTGAGCAGATATGCATAGAATTGGGCTGTAAAGGGATAACCTGTCAGTGGCCCCAAGGACGTTTGACGTACCTTGACACGACATCTTTCATCAGACACATTCAGAATAATGCTCCTTGTGTCCCTGTTTTTAAAAGAACTTTTCAGCATTTATTTCACAGAGTCACAGTCCTATGATAGGCCTTTCCTTTACCAGCCACAGGAAATGTGCCACTGTTGAACTTTGCCAGTTAGGGAAAGTAACAAGGAAACACATATATCCTTTTTTGCTACAACCTCAACCGTCAGCCAAGTTCATTTTTATTTTTAAATTCCATTTGCTCTCCAGGTTAAAACCTAGAATTAAAACCTAGAGTTGTCAGTGAAACAAATCTCATGTGCCTATCAACATTTCTGTCCTCAAATGTGTTAAAATCGAATTCCTTTACACCACAGGTTGTCCGCAAGACTCTGAGAAGTGGTCCGTGAGGTCTCAGGAAAAAAAGTCACCTTTACTTGCATGGGGATCCATCTTCCATGGAGCACCAAAGAGGGCTGAGAATGGACTGCCCACAGCCACAACCATTGAAGTGTCAGCTGTGGCTATGGGCAGACCATTCTCCGTCCTCTCTTATAGTCTATGGGGGAACTCTTGGGAGATGGATCTCCAGAGAGGGTGAAGACCAGACTCTCCACAGCCACAAGTGGTCCATGACACTTCCAATTTTTGCCTCAGTGGTTTGTAGGTTTCTAAAGGTTGGGAACCACTGCTTTACACCCAGGTTCTCTGGACTAGTTTGTGGATGAGGTATCATGTACTCCAGCTATCATATTTTGAAAGTGAATTTAAGTGTCACTTTTTTTGTTTTGATTTCCCCCCTTGCTGAGGCAAATCTAGACACAACCTTCTCCAAATCAAATTGAAAATAAACTTTCTGATGTTTAAAAACCCCAAATGCCTGCATTTACTGCCTATTTAGGATAACACATTTTTAAAAAAAAAAAAATTTAGCATTCAAATGCAGGAGAATCAAATACTATGTGCTCTTGTTCCTTTACATAAATTATTATGTACTGCAAGTGACATCTACTGGAGAAAACAGAACTTAAAAACTACAGTCTGAACTCTTTGCTGTTACAATCCTGAATCAAGTCCTCCAATACATACAGCAGGGAAGAAAAAGGAACTTTGGACTGGTTTCTGTAAACCTGAAACTATTCTTTGGAAGCCACTAGCAGGGTTGTAAAATTATTCTTTTCATGTTAAAAGAGGTTCTTCAGCTTGGAGAAGCTGGAGACATCATTGCAAATTATTCTGGGTTTACAGTACAAAGCCTTTCAAATACACTCATAGTAGCTGCTTGAATGCCCTTCATTCTTGCTCACGTACAACTGTTACACCATGTTTTTGAAGTTTTCCATGAAAGGCAAATAGTTACATTCCCAAAGAATATCTTATGAGATTATGCAGAATTTTTTCCCCTTAACTTTTCAGTGAATCCCCAAATTTTCATTGGATTTGTATCAACTCAGGGATACAATGAAAATGTGCAACTATTGAATAGCTGCATTTCATTAACAGCTCAATCCTAAACTACCCTGGAGCAGGCAGGCCTGCACTGTATCCAAGCAGCCCAGCCTGGGGCAAGGGGAATTGCTTCCCCTTACCCTGGTAAAGCGGTAGCGGCCACAATGGGGCTACTCAAATCTGTGTCATCACAAGAGGTAGTGCAAATCTGAGCAGCCTGGAACTGCCCTGGGCTGCCTGGGAATGGGGTTAGGATTCGGCATAAAGGCATGGATCCTGGAACTGTCTCTCGCTCCCTGCCCGCCTGCCCCTGCCTGTCACCCACCCTCCCCCCGCCCTGAAATGCCCCCCTCCTGCTTCCTCTCTACCCCCCCACCCCCCACATACCCCTGAGCTGGCCGACTTGGCCGACATGCTCTCCCTAGGTGGGTGGCACAAAAGTGCTTTATGGCACTTTTGTGATGCTCCTGGACTGGTGCAAGGGACTTGAATTGTCCCAAGGGTGTGTTAGGTTTGCACCCTAAAGCATTTAAAATAGTCTATATTTCATTAGATTTGGTGCAAACTGTTTGTTTTATATTCTCCACTACCTGAACTGCATTTTGAACCAAATTCTATCTTTGTTCTTCACATTTGTTTCTCACATGAATGCAACCCTTCAGACATTCACATCTGTAATAACCTGAATGTGATGAACTCATCTCTAGCCACTTGGGAAACAAACTCAAGATGACTCTGCTTCAGATGAGTTATTCCTTAAGCATCTTTAATCACTCCGCTTTACTCACAAGCTTAGCCTACTTCTATGAATGTGTATTTCATGTTTAGGTAATTTATAGCCCATTGTACTATCAAAAACAGTTCATTCTATTGGGGTGTCGAGGTTGGGGGAGCGTATGGGTGAAAGAGAGGTAGTGTGCTACATTAACATAAGCACATAAGAACAGCCCCACTGGATCAGGCCATAGGCCCATCTAGTCCAGCTTCCTGTATCTCACAGCGGCCCACCAAATGCCCCAGGGAGCACAACAGATAACAAGAGACCTCATCCTGGTGCCCTCCCTTACATCTGGCATTCTGACATAGCCCATTTCTAAAATCAGGAGGTTGCACATACACATCATGGCTTGTACCCCATAATGAATTTTTCCTCCAGAAACTTGTCCAATCCCCTTTTAAAGGCATCCAGGCCAGATGCCGTCACCACATCCTGCGGCAAGGAGTTCCACAGACCGACCACACGCTGAGTAAAGAAATATTTTCTTTTGTCTGTACTAACCCTCACAACACTCAATTTTAGTGGATGTCCCCTGGTTCTGGTGTTATGTGAGAGTGTAAAGAGCATCTCTCTATCCACTTTATCCTTCCCATGCATAATCTTGTATGTCTCAATCATGTCCCCCCTCAGGCATCTCTTTTCTAGGCTGAAGAGGCCCAAACACCGTAGCCTTTCCTCATAAGGAAAGTGCCCCAGCCCAGTAATCATCTTAGTCGCTCTCTTTTGCACCTTTTCCATTTCCACTATGTCTTTTTTGAGATGTGGTGACCAGAACTGGATGCAATACTCCAAGTGTGGCCTTACCATCGATTTGTACAACGGCATTATAATATTAACCGTTTTGTTTTCAATACCTTTTCTAATGATCTCAAGCATAGAATTGGCCTTCTTCACTGCCGCCACACGTTGGGTCGACACTTTCATCGACCTGTCCACCACCACACCAAGATCGCTCTCCTGATCTGTCACAGACAACTCAGAACCCATTAGCCTATATGTGAAGTTCTGATTCAGATTGAAAAACCCTGCCCACCATGGCAGGGATTACTGGCCCAGTTACCAGTGGCAGAAACATGTTTGGGGTTCAAGTGAGTTGAGACATGGCACTCAAGGGAATCAGGGTGGAAACTGGAAGTGGGCATTGACAGAGGTGGGAACAGGGTGTTGGCTGGGAGGTACAGTTAGGGGTTAGGGCCACATCCTGAATCCAGTATCAGAATTCAAGAGACACTTGGTAAATTTCCATGCTTGGGCTCCTTCCTATCTGGACAGACTCTGGGAAAAGAACTCTGCCACCACTACTATGGGCATAGACTATGGACATAGGGATGGTCTCAGGGAACAGCAGTGGGCCTTTCCTAGCTCTCTGGACTTAGCAGTTGCCCAATAATGCCAACCTCTATGCCAGCTCTGTTTAGGTGCTGGAGACAGCCAGGTAAGCAAGATTCCATTGTAGGTCTTGCAGCTCTCAAATAAATTTCTCTGTTTTGCTCCTCCTGCCCAGAATGGCCCCATCGGGGAGGGGGAGGGGCCACTTGCATGCCATGGTGAGGCTCCCTGCAAAACTTAGTGCTTTGCACCCCCTTCTAGCTACTTCTCTGCTTACAGCAATTGGAAAACAATTTATCTAAAATATTTCAAATATTTATATAGTTGTTTTTTTTTTTAAATCCCAGTCTTCTTCCAAAGAATTCAGTGACACACATGATCATGAATATCAAAAAAAGAGACAAGAGATTCATCTGGTGAATTTTGCAGACCTGCAAATAGAATCTCAGCATTTGCTAGTATGTGTTCAAAAATTGCAGGAATTATATCTCTTTTTGGATGCAAATCACACTAATGTAGGGTTGTTGGCAAGCCCAGGTAAATGTCAACATTCACCAAATGCTCAGAGCTGCATTGTAATGTATAGTTTGATTTTATGACTCTGGAGTGTGAAGCTGAATTTTTGAACAGGTTTCTAGAGGTTCATTTCAGCTTTGACATCCACATCCTGGATATGCTTTTGACTTTTACAATAGCAGACCTTTCTGTGCAGGTGTACATGAGGATATTTGTATCTATCTGTCTGTCAGGTGTCTCTGCATCTAAGGGGGCCACCGTGAATTCGTTACTCTACCTGAAAGGCACAATATGTTTTCTGTCTAGCAAAGTTTTCATCACAAAAACTTTTTACATAACAGTACAGTATATTCATCTGGGAGTTCTAGCAAAAGTTTGCTTTTTGAACATGCTGTTCTGGAAGGATGGGGCAGGACAGTAATAGAAATTACCGTAGCTATAACTCCGCTGTATGCGTGTGCATTAAGGAGTAAGTTCCACTGTTAGTCCTAGTACGTAAGTTTAACATTGCTATGGGTAGGGCAAGCTGCTTGCAGTGGCGTCACTAGGGTTCATGTCACCCAGTGCGGAATGACAGTGCGTCACCCCCCATGCAGTGGCCAGGGCAACACCCCAGGTGGTGGGCGTGGTGATGTATCATCACTCCGCCCACACTGGTTTTTTGGCTGTACCTTTTGATAGAGCAAAGATAGAACACATTCTGCATGAAGTTACGCACTGATTGATATATAACATGATGGTATTATTCTTCCAAATTATGATTTTAGTGATTTTGGTCATTAGTGGTGTCACACCCCCCCCAAGGGTATCAACTTACTAACATCTTATTGCAGCAGTTCTCAAACTTTTAGCATTAGGTCCCACTTTTTAGAATGACAATCTGTCCAAGACCCACCAGAAGTGATGTCATGGTGGAAGTGACATCATCAGGCAAATTAAAATAAATTAGTATAAATAATTAAAGTAAAACAAATAAGTAAATAAGCAGAAGCCAGCCCTGTTCCACCAAGTGAATTTCCTCTGTAGTCTGCCTGCAATAACACCCCCCTCCAAAACCAGTAAAGTTTTCAGCCCTACCCAGTGCCCAGTTCAATTGAAGAACTTCTGTTTAAACCAGATCGCTGTCAGGATCCACCTGGCTTTGCAAGTTACAACATAAGAACATAAGAACATAAGAACAGCCCCACTGGATCAGGCCATAGGCCCATCTAGTCCAGCTTCCTGTATCTCACAGCGGCCCACCAAATGCCCCAGGGAGCACACCAGATAACAAGAGACCTCATCCTGGTGCTCTCCCCTACATCTGGCATTCTGACTTAACCCATTCCTAAAATCAGGAGGTTGCGCATACACATCATGGCTTGTACCCCATAATGGATTTTTCCTCCAGAAACTCATCCAATCCCCTTTTAAAGGCGTCTAGGCTAGACGCCAGCACCACATCCTGTGGCAAGGAATTCCACAGACCGACCACGCGCTGAGTAAAAATCAGCTGAAGCCTCTTTTTGATCCTTTTTTTTGGGGGGGGGGGAGGCTGCCTTCTGGAGCACTTGTTTAGCTGCAGGTGCATAGGATCAGGACCATTCTGGTAGCCTTGTACTCTCCTTCACCTGATCTTCCACACCAGCCAAGACACATTTGCTTACTTGCGACTAAACCCTACTGTGAGGCTTAGTTTCGCTTTCCATAGGGCTCAATACATTCATCTGCTTGGAGGGAGGGAGTTCCTTCTCAGGTGTTTTTGGGGGATGCATTCACTGGATCAGGACCATTCAGGTGTCATTGGATTCCTCTCAGCCTGCCCTTTCCAATGAACTAAGGCAAGTTCACCTACTCACAAGTAAATGTGTGATATGGCTCACTTTCACTTTCCATAGGGCTCCATGCATTTTTTGTTCTCCTGTTTTTTGACCATAACTTTTGATAGAAAAGAGCTATTTCACCCGGTTTTTTTTGCATTGCATTCTGCTCAAAAGTCTGCATCCAACGGTATATAATATGATGGGGTTACGCCTAAACACTGCGATTTTAGCACGTCATCCCCCAGGGCGCATCACCCCCCCGTGCGCATCACCCGGTGCGGATCGCACCCCCCACACCCTCCTAGAGATGCCACTGGCTGTTTGTTCCATTTTGCTGGTGTAGAATGCTGATGATCAGAAAAGAGGCTATCTCAGTATAATGCTCTCCAGATCTTTTCAGGACTTGCTAATAGAAATGGCATCCCAAGTGGCAAAAGCCAATAGATCTGATTTAATCTGATTTTTTTGGAGTAGGATGTAGCCCACAGAAGAACCAACATTTCAAAAATTGGGTCCTACCTTTGCAGTCCATGCATGGAATCCATTCACAGAAGATTTGTGCTCATGGAAAGACCCCTTCTGCACATGAAAGGGGTCTTTCCATAAGCCCATCTCTTCTGTGAATGGAAGCAATTTCATGGCGCAGTATGTCAGAAACTAACCCATTATAAAAATAGAACATTTAATTTTAAATGAACAAATGCTCTTTTTTCACTCTTTTGCAAATACAACAGGGATTTTGTGTGTGTGTGATTGTGTGTTAATTCTTGTAACTATAAAATAACGACAAGAAGAAATTCTCAAATAACATTTTACATGTCCTAACACTTGTGTAAACAACCTAATATAAAAACTACGTCTTATTTTATCTTTTTTAGACAGCTTTCGCACGTAAAAAAAATTACTCCACAATAAATATTTCTTTGATCTGTATGTATCTGACAGGCTAGGAAATCAGTTCCACTCTCCAAACTTTACTCTGATATTGCTTATTATATGATTGTTTCATTATTAATGGAAACTCATTTGCAGTTTGAGAAACTGGTCTCTCATACCGACATCCTTGTCATAAACCGATAATTTTATTTTTCGCAAGCAGGTAGGCGATGCCCAGAATTACCCAGCTGATTGTCTGAAAAGTGACTTGGTGCATTTATGAGCCATCCACTTTCCTTAAAATATCTGCTATCACCTGAAAAAAGTCATTAGGTCTAGAGATCACGAGATGTACTCCTCATGTTGGCAACCTTCAGTCTTGAAAGACTATGGTATCGTGCTCTGAATGGTGGTTCTGGAACAGCGTCTAGTGTGGCTGAAAAGGCCAATTCGGGAGTGACAATCCCTTCCACACTGGGAGTAAGTGCAGTCTGTCCCTGGTCTGTCTCCCTGGCTATGGGCCTTCCTTCTTTGCCTCTTTGCCTCAGACTGTTGGTCAAGTGTCTCTTCAAACTGGGAGATGCCATACTGCACAGCCTGCCTCCAAGCGGGCCGCTCAGAGGCCAGGGTTTCCCACCAGTTGAGGTCCACTCCTAAGGCCTTCAGATCCCTCTTGCAGCTGTCCTTGTATCGCAGCTGTGGTCTACCTGTAGGGCGCTTTCCTTGCACGAGTTCTCCATAGAGGAGATCCGGCCATCATCCATTCTCACAACATGACTATTCTAGAGAAAACTTTATATACCACAAAAACAAAACAACAACCCTAAGTGTAAGTTCTGCATGGCTATCTGTCTGCAAAGAACTATGAATTTTTTTGTTGCTCAACGGGAGGGGGCAGGGCGGCCCGGGAGGTGGTTCACGCCCAGGAGGGGCTGGGGATGGCAGCAAGGGCTGCCGCTGCATCCTATGCCCCCTTCCCATGCCTGAAAGCTCTAGATATTCTACTTGAATTGGCAGCAGTGATTCAGGTGGTACAGTTCCAAATAGTCCCATTGGGGATTCCTGGGCCCAACATGGGGTAAGGGAAATGGATGCCTCCTTGGCCCAGCGGGCAGTCCAGATAGGATTGAACTGCCCGTGCTTTTCTACACAACAACAACATCCCTCTGGGGTGAAAAACTTTCAGAAAGAAAGCTAGATTAGAGTGCTTCTCCTTAACACTTGATTTTCTACGTAGTGAGATTTTTTACCATGAATATTCAGCCCCACGAGCCCTCACCTGTGGTCTAAAATGGCATGGTATAGGTCTATCCTCCCAGGAGAACTAGACCCCTCTGATATGGTTTTTTGTGGCCTTCCTATTGCACTACCATGACCAAATCCCACCACTGCCAGATAATTTACTGGGCCACATTCAAGTGATCATTCCATTTCTGACATGCGTATGTCAGAGGTAGAGTGTTTATTTGCATGCAAAGAACACCAGAAAATATGAATATCATTACGTTGGCCCCAGGCTTAGCGTAGGATTGGACCGAACCCTTTAAAAAGCCCTGGAAAGAGAGAATCAACTGTGAGGGAGCCTGTTTGGCACACCACTTCTCAGCTTGTGACAGTGTTGAACTGGTTTTCAGCAAATGAGTCAAGCGGTGGCTGCCTGGACTAGGAAACAAACTAAAGGAAGAGTAGTGTCCAGCATCTATACTTTGAACTTCAAAAACCAAGGGCCAAATGTACAGCTGAAGAACAGACTGTGTCCAGAGATTAATTATGTTGATTAATCATACCCAGGGACATACTCAGGTCTTCTGAAATTGATCCTGGTACTTTGCAAACAGCATGCTGCCCTGCCTTTGTGTGTGTGTGTGTGTGTGTGTGTGTGTGTGTGTGTGTGTGTGTGTGTGTGTTACATGAAAGGAAAGAGAGGTTTTGCTAATCCTGCGATTTCTCAAATGAATCTAGAGTACTAGATCAGAGGTGCCCAAACCCCGGCCCGGGGGCCACTTGCGGCCTTCGGGGACTCCCAATCCGGCCCACTGGAAGCCCCCAGTCTCCAATGAGCCTCTGGCCCTCCAGAGACTTGCTGGAGTCCATGCTGGCCCGACACAATTGCTCTCAGTGTGAGGGCGACTGTTCAACCTCTTGCGTGAGCTGCGGGATGAGGTCTCCCTCCACTACTTGCTGTTTTACATCTGTGATGCAGCAGAGGCAGTGCAGGAAAGGCCAGCCTTGCTTTGTGCAAGGTCTTTTATAGACCTTGAGCTATTGCAAGACCTCCATTCATAATATAAGTTCCATCTCTAATATATTCATTTATGTAAATTTATTCAAATTTGAAATGTCAATGAACTCTTTTTTCCCCGGCCCCTGGCACAGTGTCAGAGAGTTGATGTGGCCCTCCTGCCAAAAAGTTTGGACACCCTTGTATTAGACTCTGTTTCAGGTACTTTGAAAGTGGCAGTAGCATCCCCCATTTAAATACACTCTGAATGTACTCTGAGCAAAAAAGGTACACAATGATTTCATTGACAATCATGTCCAAAAAAGTGCAGAAGTGTACTTAGGGCCCAATCCTATTCTCTCCCCTCCCTGGCAGTGCAGCCACACCGAAAACGGGCGAGCTGTATCAGGGTGGTGGGCGATCAGGAAGCTTCAGAGGGGAAAGGGAAATAATTTCCCCTTACCTCTTTGTAAGCCTCCTGCACCACAATGGATCTCCTTGGACCTGTGCCAGCTCACTAGTAGCTGGCACAAGTCCAAGGAGGGACGCAGGATAGGAAGGCTTGCAAAGGAGGGAATAGGAACCCCTTCCTACAGCCTCCCCAGCCCCACTCCTCCCTTCTCCCCACCCAGTTTAGCCCTGTGATGAAATGTTAATCTCTCCTGTAAAATATGGGGAAAAATTTGTGTTGGTCGATGGAGGGTATTTAGGACATCATTATATTGGGTAGAACATTCAACTTGAGAAATATCTCAATACTCTCCTATCCACAATTAAAATCTTATGCCCGTAACTTCTGTGACAAGATGGGTTTTCAAAGACCTCTCCTGGGAATCGAAACAGTAATTACCCGTTCATCAGCTCAAGAGGTATAAGCACTAGTTTTTATACAGAGCTCATTAAAATAGATTTGGAAGATAAATGCAAATATCTAAAGAGGTGGGAAGAATCCCTAGGTGGAGAGATTTCATTCAAACAGGGGTCTCTAATTTGGCAAACAAGTACTTCCTTCCTACGTGTTGTAAAAGAAAAACCGTTATGAAGTGTTATTTAGGCTCTGTATCTTACCCCTCTGTGCTTTGACAAAAAATACACAGGATCTTTGGATTGTATAGTAGTTAGATGCTGAAAAAGAACTTTGTGTGCTATACTCGAGTTTTTAAGCAAAATGCACACGCAGAGTAAATTTTGGTTTTTTGTTGCATCAAATTAGTATTAATGAAAGCCTCTGCAACTTTTGGTGATGATTCACACATTCTGAAGATGTGAAAAAGCATTTCTGATGGAAGAACAGAAGTGGGGTTTGGATGGAGGGCCAAATGGACACAGCATCTAGCAGTTAGTGATGAGCTCCTCTCCCACCCCCCACCCCCCCACACCCGGCTCCCTATTTTTCTAACAGTTGGGCTAGGATTAACTGGAACAAATGTAGCACTACCCAAGACTAAGAAGCCCAGAAAGAGAGATACTGCCTTATGAAAGACTTCTCTCAGGTCAGTCAAGGGCCCCTAGAATCTCAGGGGTCAGTCAACCCTTCGGATTTAGTGGACCTTGAGTGGTCTCAGTAGGTGTGGAAAACACAGACTTTCCATTGTGAATTTGGATGAGGTAGGTAACAGCCCAGTTCTGAGCTGCCCAGTGCGCAGGGCTGCTGTGGCACCAAAATAGCAGCCAGCACTGGCTCCTTGGGGGAAAGGGACACTCTTCCCCTTCCCCCACATAAGGAAAGTATCCCACAGTGGGGTTACTTGACTCTGCATCAGCTATTTAACCAATGCAGAGTAAGCACGCTTCCACTAGTCCCGCCCCATGCCCGCTCCACTTCCTCCCCCACCATGCCTTCCCCCACCCTTCACCTGCCCCGGAATGCCTCCTTCCTGCCTCTTCCCACCCTGACTTACCTCTCCATCACCTGATGCTCAGAGCGAGCGCCAGGTAGTGGACCATCAGCCTATGACTGGTGCTGTCCCAGTGTGGGCTTGTGCTGGAACAGCTCCGGTGCTGGGCCAGTTCTAATGCCTGCAAATGTGCCTTATGGCACGTTTGTGACAGTGTGCGCCATCGGTGAGCTGGCGCGCACTGCTCTGGATCTGGCCCTAAATTAGTAAAAGCAATACCTAATTTGTTACATAGTGAAACATGTATGAGAAAAATGGAAAAGATTTATTCTGTGGAAAAGGCGATTGCAAATTGTCATCAAAGAGATTGAAAGGCAAGTGACAAATTAAAACTAATTTCCCAATGTGAATTAATTAAACTAAGGCACTCCTGTTTGAGACTGTTGGTGGTAATCTAGGGATGATCCATACGCCCTGAGATGAACCACCTGATTCATGTACACACACATACTCACTGTTCTTTCTTCTCACCTTCTCTCACACACATACACACACTTTCTGTTCCCCCAGTTTTCACCCTCACCACCTCTGCCAGCATGGGCTCTTGCCATCTCCTCCTCAGACTGGATGTTAAATACACTCAAAAAAGGGGGGTGAGAAAAAGTATTGTCTGCAAAGGACCTCTAAGATGACCTTTGAAGTCAAATATCATCAATGCATCTTTCCCTATTTACCATATTTTCTTGACTTTGTCCCTGGTCTATCAAAGTTTTTTTTTTTTTTTTTTTTTTTTTTTGCTTTATAGGGCCCAATCCATGTCTACTCAGAGGTAAGCCCCATTACAGTCAATGAAGTTTAATCTCAGGTAGGTGTGAATAGGATTGCAGCCTTAGAGATGACTTTTTTAAAGAGATGCATTAAATGGGGACCATTTGCAGCACACCAATGTGCCATGGCACAGTGGTTGAAAATGGCTGATTCAGGTAAATACATGTGCATGAATAGCATGGTATAGTGGTCAGCATGCTGAACTTTGACCATTCCCCTTGAAGCAGGAAGCTGACTTATGATCTTAAGCCAGCCACTGTCAGTCTAACCTAGCTTTGCCTAACTCAGAGGGTTGTTTTGAGGATCTCTCTCTGTTGGCAACCTTCAGTCTCGAAAGACTATGGTGCAGTCTGTCCCTGGTCTGTCTCCCTGGCTATGGGCCTTCCTTCTTTGCCTCTTTGCCTCAGTCTGTTGGCAAAGTGTCTCTTCAAACTGGGAAAGGCCATGCTGCACAGCCTGCCTCCAAGCGGGCCGCTCAGAGGCCAGGGTTTCCCACCTGTTGAGGTCCACTCCTAAGGCCTTCAGATCCCTCTTGCAGATGTCCTTGTATCGCAGCTGTGGTCTACCTGTAGGGCGCTTTCCTTGCACGAGTTCTCCATAGAGGAGATCCTTTGGGATCCGGCCATCATCCATTCTCACAACATTTATTTGAGGATAAAATAGGGTAAATCACACATGCAGGTAAGCCATCTTGAGCTCAATGGAGGAAGAATGGAATAGAAACAGCAAGAAGTCACCATGGACTGTACAGACTGCCATTTCATATGTTGGTGAGGCTCATTTTGAACCCCTTCTAAGAGACTGTAGGACAGTTAAATGTTTCTCTCTGTGTGTGTTTTCAAATACATCTTTAATGGAAAAACCAAATAACTTGTTTTTTGAAGCAGAGAAGCTCTTGCAAGGTTAATATTGATGAATAAAGACTATGATGTAGTCCATTCAACAGTATGTATGGAGCTAGTGAGGAAATCAGGTCATCATCCTTGATATGAGAATAGCAGCACAATCCTATCATTTCCCCTCCCGTTTCCCCTTTCAGCAGTGGTGCTGAAATGGCTCACACAGCATCCTGTGTGTGTGTGGGCGGGGGGGGGGGGTTGTTGCAGTGGTCTCCTCTGAGTAAAGGAATAATCATGCAGTGGGGGTGGGAGTTTACTTAGACCTGTATTTGCTAAATAGCTGGAATCGGTCTATTCAGCCACACTAGATGCTGTCCTAGAACCACCATTCAGAGCGCGATACCATTGTCTTCCGAGACTGAAGGTTGCCAACTAACTAATGGTGTAGGCCATGTGGACCTGTGCCACAGGATCGGGTCCACTGCTGCCGAGCCCTTCCTGCCCACCCCCTGCGTCATCACCACCCCGTCTAGCCATGTAATGTGAGAACCATCACTTTGCCAATGCACTGTGATGCAGTTTTCAGGCTCACAGTATAGTAAAAGAGTAGTACCTGAACTGTGGAAATCACAGCAGAATTGTCTGTGTAGTGACAGCTCACTGATGGTGTTGTACACTATTGTGAATATTCTGACAATTATTTACACAGAACCATCAACAAGCACAGTGTTTTACAGACTTACATAAACAAAGGTCCCTGTCTGAAGGAGCTTACAGTCTAAATTGCATGGGGGGGAAGGGAAAGGAGAAGTAAAAAAAGGAGAGGAGAAATGGGCAGGGTGAGGTAAGGGTAACTAGGGCTGAATGTGAACAAATGCTGTCATTTATTTTTTGCCTTCATTTTTGTTGAGGATGACAATCAAAGGGTTAGCAGATAATTGAACATGAACATTCAAACGGACATTGAACATGTTGGTTTTGAGAAGAGGTTTAGTCTGGATTTCCAGAAATTAGGGACAGCAGGAGAATGGACGTAATTATTTAAGAAAGAAGGTGACTTGGACATGGTGGTGAGCTAAAGTCACGGGCGGAGATAGGATGGCAAGGGAAGGCAGAGAGACAAGGTCAGATTAGAACAAGGTCAAATTAGGAGTCTGCCCAGTCCTATCCATGGCCAGCCTGATGTAGTCTCTCATGCATCCTGTGGGCTGGCTGGCGACCAAGCTGGCTGGGAGAGGTAAGTAAACAAAACTTTTACTTTTGCCGCTCCCTTATGGGCCTACTCAGATCTACGCCAGCTATTTTGCTGGCGTAGATCTGAACTTTTGCAGGGGGTATGTCAGGCCCAGATTGGGGGTTCCAGTTCTCATGGACATTGCTGCTGCTGAGATTTGCCCCCAACCTGCCCCTAGCCTCACCCCTGCTTCGATCCACCCCTGAACTTACTCTCCAGTGGCTGGGTTCCGTCAATGGCTGACCTGTGAGCTGCTGGCAGTGGCGGCCTGCAACCACTGATGGAAGCACTCTCAGGATGGTGGACATGGCCCAGATGCTCGTCAGTGCAATATGCTAATAGGGTTGGCTGAGTTTTAGATGCAAAAAAAGGATGGGAAGGCAGTGTAGAGATTTGAAGAGGAGCATCATATACATTGAGTCAGGGAGGGATTATGTGGGTACCAAACACATGCACACACATTCCAAAAACCTTGACTGTTTGAACTGACCATTAGAATGCATTTGGGAAGGCTAATATCTACTCACTCTGGACCAGTAAAGGACACAGTAAAGGCCTCTGGAAAATTCTGTTAGCACAGATTAGCTACATTTACATTTAAAACTGTGCAACTGAGTTGATGCACCATTTAGAACTAAGATGCCATTTTGGAATTGTGGGTTGCTATAATCTTCACAATAAGTGGAGACTCTTTCCCTTACATCCAGCTGTAAGATCTTTTATGACAACAAACATTTAACGGGCATCGCTATGTTGCTTCTTACAGCATGACCACAGGTCCCTCTGCTATTGTTTAGCGATCAATTCTTTAAAAAATATATGTATATATATGTCTGTAAGTTTGTTTCAGGTCAATAACATTTCAGGCGGCCATTTGAAATGCAATCTAGCAGTGAGGCTGCTGTAAACCTGAAGGTGCCAAAAGAGTCATTATACAGGATATACATTATTAACATTATTGCTTAATACCATTGTTTGCCTCTGCCTCAAGACATATATTCAGATTGTGTACACTTAGCTCTCTTGAATTAAAAAAAAAATCCACCGGTTTAATTCATTAGCAATAGTTACATTAGCATAAATATATTAATCTGGCAATCAGATGTGGTTGCATTACTTTCACATGCTGGAATATAGGGGAGAGGAGTGTCTTCCCATTATTGTCAGGTTGAGTTAATGTTCAACTAGGGATTACTTTGCTTGATGGAGGAGCAAAGAGATGTGGATGTTTAATTCTTCATTAATCTTTTCCTTGCCATAATGAATAAAGGTGTAAATATTAACACCTCTGATTTTCAAACATCAGTTTAAGCTTCCATCCATAAATTCACTTTCCTAAAGGCCACATGCTTCCGTAATGGAGCTTCCTTGCCCACACTGAATAATTTGACTCAAGTCTATGATTTACCCGTATTTGGGCTACTAAGCTTCCTGTGTTGAAGATGTGTCAGTAGTAGCCAGCAGAGTGCATTGCCCTAATTTCTTACATTTATTTATTATTTAAACTTTGGGGGGAAAAATGATTTTAAAAAAAAAAGCTCCTTCAAAACATGGACAATATTTTTTTCCCCATTAGTGTGTATATCAATATATTTTGCAGTTTCTCTGTATAAATTATTTGTTGAAGGCTTTGCATTGTTTTTTGGTTGTAACTGACAGCTTTATCATACCTGGGGGCACATTTGAGGTCTCTTTTTCTTTCAAACATTCTTCTCTATCCAGAGCAGGGGCTGTTTTTCTTTGTTTCTTTGCTGTCTATGGAAAGCAGATCAGAGGCTGGCACTCAATGTAGTAGACGGTGACATTTCACTGTAACTAGAAGTTTACTTAAGCTATGTAACGACCCTGTCCTGAGGACGCCCTCCCCCACCTAATTTCTCTGCTATACTCTGCTTTCATAAATCATGACAAAAACTTTCATGGGGTTGGGGGAAAAAGAAAACATGCAATTTTTGCATTCCACTTTTTAATTGTTGTGCACTGATGTCAAACCACCAGGCAGTATATTTTTAGTTGCTCTCTCCATGACGAGTTGTCTATGTTGAAATAAGCAGTAAGAGTGTATCACTTCTGGCAGAACTAGAGTGAATTAGAAATTCTATTTTTGAGACATTTTTAAGACATTCACTTTTTAAACCTCCTTTAAATATACTCCTGGCTATATTTTGCAATTGTAGGGATTTAGTTCATGATGCCTACATATGTGTACGTAATATTCTCTACCTTTTGTCTTTAATATTCCTTGGTTTTTAATTATTAAAGATAAGTATTTGAATTATAAATATTCTAGTTATACAGGAATAGGCAAAGCAGGCACATAGCCTCAGGCAAAATTCTTCCATTATCCATAATCCTTCTGCCTCCTGCCTCCATTTCTCTACCTCCTATCTTCATGTCGTCTCAAAAAACACAGAGGCATTCTTTTAAACTAACCTTCTCCTCCCCACTTAAACCACAGAAATCCCTTCTCAATATGTATAGGGGCCTTTTCCTTGAAGTGGGATGTCATACTTGTCCTAAATATAATAAAGTGCTATCTTCAAGGCATTTCTGCATCCAAAACACTCCCTAGAAACCTGCCTAGTTCTCCCATCTAACCAGTACGAATGTCACAAATCATAGCACAGAAGCTGCTTTATAGTGAATCATTAACATTGTCAGGAATGAGTTGGCAAGGAAAAAAAAAGAAAGAAAGATTTCCATTACAGAACTGAAGCAGTATATACAAATGACAGCATTGTCAGTTCTCTTGCATTGTTTTATAAAGCCCACAACTGATTAGGAAGAGTTATACATATACATACACATGCACACGTACACCAGGTATGCATACATGACAATTATGTTTTCATCATGCAGCATTTGCAAATATGTGTGAGCATGATTGTGTGTCTCTCTCACACACGCACACACTCCACAGTCACTGCCCTAGCTAAGCTGGAATTTAGAATGACACGAAAAACAGTTTCATTTTGTGGTGGGATTGTAGAGTTTTGGTGAAAATATCTGGGACACTCAGAGTATAACGAATGTGAAATATATGTGTAGGAGATCTCTAATCTACGTCAAGGTTAGTAATTTAATAAAGTAATGCCTTGCGCTGAATTCTATAAAGGCTGCCATAATAATACAACTGCTGTATTAATAAAGTAGCAGGATTTCTACTGTCAGTTTCCCTCCTTAGCACAGCTTGAATGGGAGATAATATACATTTATAACATGCAATACAATTAGTTCTCTTTTGAGCATCAAATATTTTAAAGTAAGTCATTTTGATCAACACATGTGATGCTTTTTACATTAGAAAAAGCCCCTAATATATTTGTATTGTAAATTAGTTTTTTTTTTCCTATTTCTTAAAAGACAATTGCACAGAATTATACATGTCTTTGTTGTTCATGGAGATAAAAATGTGTCAAGCTATCAGTGGTAAAAAAAAATGCGTAAGGATGTATGGGATGCGCCTACAAAAAAAACGAAGACTGATTTTCAAAGAATAAGTTAATTTGCTTTGACAACATAAGGAGTTATCTTTAAATACTTAACATGCTATGAAAAAGTATGCTGAACAACCTGTGTGCTTCACCATTGTCCATACACCATTTTAGCATAATTGTTCTTCCTCCTGTCCAGCCAGATGAACGTACACAGCAAGATTCTAAATTCATTTACCCGGCTTCAGCTAACCACAGGGCAAATACCAGAGGAAGCAGTTTGGCCTCGTGCCCAAGCGTCTAAAATGGGAACCTGACCCAGATGCCAAAAAATTCTCATGACCCTACAATAAATATTGCTCAAACCTTCGATCCACAACATCCCCAAGCACTGCTTTTACCTGCAGTGGGGCTTGTGCATAATGGTGGATTTTGCCTAGCCACAGTGAACCGGAGTCTGTTACGAAGCATCTTGATTTCCTAATCAGAGATAAACTGTGAACGTTTAGTTCAGTTTCACAGTTTATGAATCATGACATTTGTCAAACTTGCAACTCATTGTAAATACTCATTTAATCTCTCTCTCTATCTGTGTGTGTGTGTGTGTGTGTGGTGGGGGGGGGAGCCGAAAATCTATTTTCCTCCCAAGGAACTTAAGTTGATTCAACATTATTTTGGCAGCTTTAGCAATCAGGCTGTTAGTACCAGATCTTTTGTCACTAGTAAGGAGACGTCTGACAAGATAGGACTGGAAAGAGAGAAGTGACCACATGCAAAGCCTCTAGTCCGCATTTCTTGGTGGGAAATGTTTGCTTCTCCATCACTCCAGGTGACTCCAAACCACCTTGAAAACTGAATAAAGATCTACATATATGAAATTCTTGCTCATTCTGAAACATAACAAAAATAATAATATTCACCACTATATCACGTCTTCTTTCAAAAGATCATGCACCAGATTTTCAAGATCCAATGATGCAAGATCATTACAAAATAAACTATGAAATAGTTATCCACCACCCTGCCCCCATTTACACAACAATCAAAGGCCAAACTTGAAGGTGCTTCTATCAAAGTCCTGCCAAGTCGTTTTTAATCAGGCAGAGACTTTCATAGCCTGTTGTGGTCTGAAATGGGAACTCAAATGAACTTGAAAATATAGCCAGCGTAAACTAGGATTTCTAATATTACTGTGTGTATGTGTGGTTGAAGGTGGGTAAAAAAAGAAAGTCTACTTGAGATAAAAGAGTTCTTTACAGATAAGATTCGGGTTTCAATTATTTCATGACTATTCCTTAGCAAAGGAAATGACATTGTTAAAATATTCTATTTATAAATGCATTTAAAATACTGTACATACATAAATGTTTGTGTGTGTGTGATTTTATTAATTTTATTTACATCCCCCTTTAGCCTGATGGATCAAGGTCAGAGCGTCAATAAGTTTTTGAAAAACAGAGAAGCTATACAAAGTTCACTGTTCATCAGGTAAAAAAAAAAATCCAACCACTGTATTTTATCTGCTAAAGATACATACATCTGACTATGAGTACGAAAAAGGCTTTAACACAAAGCTTTTGAGTTTGTTTTCCAGGGCAAGGTGCTGTCATGATCTTACAGGGATGAAGGGAAGCTGAATATTAAAATTCACCACATGACTCATCGTTCAAAGCCCTATTCCAAGAGGTGATAAACACCTTCAATAGCATTTTGAAGATAACATGAGTTGAGGTTCGCTTGCCCTTCATGTGACTGCCTGTTTCTCCAACATTACTTTTATTCTGTTTATTGTCATCTGTGGTAGGAATGGGATGCAGCTAGACATTACAGACCATGCACACACACACCCCTTTAATGACAATTAAAGAAGCACATCATAAGCAGATAGAAACCACTATACATCTTTAATTGGAGATAATGTGCTGTGGGTTTCAGTGGACTCTTCACATGGCTGCAGAATAAAGGATTCAGCAGAGTAAAAGATTATTTATTTATTTAAGACCTTCCCAGCCTGCATTTATATATGATATGAAAAGCAAAACACACTCAAACAATAAGAACATATTAAAATGAAGCAAACAAACATCAAAAGAACCAGCAGTCACAGCCAAAAAAAACCTGCTGGAAGCCAAATCAGTCAGAATGAATCAAATAATTTTAAATGACTGTGTAAATAGAAGCATTTTCTCAAGTCACCTAAAAGCACAGCAGCCAAAAGGGAGCGTGCCACATGTTGTAAGATTTTGGGGAAGGATCAGTTTTCTATGGAACAGCTTTAGCGTTTGCAATGTGCAGAAACATCATTTATTCAGTTATTTCCAATTATGCCACTTTGCATCCAAATGGTTCTCAAAAGAGTTGACAATTAAAAGAATAAATATTGATATCATTTGCTAAAAAATAAAAAAAAATGCAATCATTGGCATAAATATGCGCAACACAACAGAGAATATAAAATCATCGGCATCAAACACAAAAGGGCTAGCAGAATAGAGTCTTAGCTGTCTTTTTGAGAAGGTCAGTGACATAAATCTGGAAAGCTTCCTTCTAGAGCAGTGTCTCGCAACCAGAAGTACTGCTACCACTAGCGGTACTTGAGGTGACATTGAGACCAGGGATGCAATGCAACAAACAGCAGTAGGAGACTCAGCTCGGTGGGTAGAGCTCCAGTGCACGCTTTTTGTGCACTCAGAAAAGCCCTCCTTCTGCCCTGAGCCTCTCACTGGTGTGACTGCATCACAACCTGGAAGTAACTGGTGATGACATCATTGCCTGGTGGCACTTCCAACAGGTGAAGCATTTGAAGTGGTATGGTGGGGAACAAACATTGAGAAACACTGTTCTGAACAGGGCTGACACGGTGGGTTATTGGGAGAGTGGCTGAGCTGCTTCTCTTAAGAAGCCTTGTGGCCACTACAAGGGCCACCTATCCTCCACCATCTTTTCAAAAGGCAGACAGGATGGAGGGAGGAGAGAGTAAGTTGGGAGAGGAGAACCCCTGGGCCACCACACGGGGCTGCCCACTTCCTCTTCTGCCCTCCTTGTTTTTGATAGGGCAGCAAGAAAGGAACTGGGAGGCTTTCATTTTCTTCAGTGAAAGCTTAAATGAAGTCAGGTTTTTTTCCCAAAGCCCTCCAAACCAAAGCAAAGTCATCCCAAAGTCAACCCATGACTGACTTCTTCATTTACAGCCCAGTCCTACCCAACTTTCCAGCACTCAGCTGTGCCGACAAGGCTTGCACTACATTTTGTGGTGGGGGGCAGTCACGGAGGCCTCCTTGAGATAAGCGAATGCTTGTTCCCTCAGCTCGAGCCTGCATTGCAGTTGCATCGGCGCTGAAAAGTTGGGTAGGATTGGTCTGTATTAGGGCCCAATCCTACTGAGTGCACACCGGCTCTCTGCAAGTGCACACTGTCACAAACGTACCCTAAGGCTGGAGCTGACTCCGCATGACAGCGCCAGTCAGAGGCTGGCAATCCGCCGTCAGGTGCTCCGTATGAAGCACCTGGCAGTGGAGAGGTAAGTAAGGGTGTGGGGGGAGCAGGGAGGAGGCCATCTGGGGCAGGCAGAGGGTGGGGAGAAGGTGTAGTGGGGGGAACAGGATGGGACTGGTGGAGTTCAGCTCTGCCAGATTCAGATCTCCATATTGGGGCTCGCGGACCAACACATGGCTTCTTGATTCTGCGCCAGAATCTTAAGAGTCACCACAGAGTTGAGTAGCCCCATTGCAGAGCTACTTCCTTTACTCAGGGGAAGGAGATGAATGTCCCCTTCTCCCAGGGAGCTGCCTCTGGCTACCCGGTGGGCACAGGATACCGCGGCAGCCATTTTTGGTGCTGCGCACTGGGCAGCTCTGGATTGGGCTGTTAGTCTCTCTCTCTCTTCTTTTCTTTCCCTGTTTCTAGCTGCCTGAAGTCTTTTCTTCCACATATGGTAGCTTCCAAGCAGGTAGGGAGAAAAGGTGGGAGGTCAGGCAAGGGACAATGTGACTTGATAGCTCTGAGGAGTCATGGAAGTACGTAGCGGTTGAACGAAAGCTGCTCACTGGTTGTGTCTTTCCTTCAACTTCCAATCAGTTTGACTCTTGGGAGGCAACTATGAAAATATGAAAACTTATTGGTTTGGGGCTGTGTTCTCTGCCTGTGTGAGTTCTGTCTTGGCATGAATGTGCCCAGGAGTTTTTGGCGTGGTGTGTTCTTTAAACGATAAATTCCTTCCCATGTCATAGTTCTTAAATCGTCCATTCTTCTCTATCAAAATTTTCTTCTTCTTGTGATTCATTTGTGTTTTTCTCTTGTAGTCTGTTCCCAGAACCCTGGCACCGTCTCCCAGTAGCTAGTTCAACAATCCCAGAATATCCCTCATTATATTTCCATGGGAACTCCATCATCGATCATTCTGAAATTTTTTAAGGGAACTTTTCTGGGTAAGTTTCTCATTGCCTTTGACAAATCTGAGCACAAAACAGAATAATGATAAGTTTGGAATGAACACTGTTTTTCTTGGTAACTCCTGAAATCCTGCTCACGTATGCAACTGTTACCCTGAACATGATTGATCTTGTCTGATCTTGGAAGCTAAGCAGGGTCAGGCCTGGTTAGTACTTGGATGGGAGACCGCCTGGGAATACCGGGTGCTGTAGGTTTATACCATGATCTCAGAAGCTAAGCAGGGTCAGGCCTGGTTAGTACTTGGATGGGAGACCGCTTGGGAATACCAGGTGCTGTAGGCTTATACCATGATCTCAGAAGCTAAGCAGGGTCAGGCCTGGTTAGTACTTGGATGGGAGACCGCTTGGGAATACCAGGTGCTGTAGGCTTATACCATAGTCTTTCGAGACTGAAGGTTGCCAACCAACCATTTTTGAAATTTAGCAGGGATCTTGCCTGAGGCATCTGTATGTAACTTTGAGTTCATGTAAACTGATTGCAAAGACATGTGTCAGGACCAGTAGAAATTTTTAAAAAAAGATCAAACTTCAATCGTTCCTAGAATGAATAACCCAGTATCTATCTGGGTGAAATTTAACTGGATTTGTTGCCTTATGGAGGTCTACCATGGCTGCAAATTCAACCAATTCTGAAAAGTAATTAAAATTTGCCGTGAAGGTTGAATTGAATTTTGTCCCTTGATCCATGGGAAACAAGTGATAAACAAACCAAAATTGAAATTATGCAACCATCCAACTTGAGCACGAAGCGAAGGAAATTGTTGAAATGAGCCAGTGAATCAAATTGGGCCACCCAATGAAACAATGAAGCAAATTTGAAATCTTTGCACATCCCTGTTGCTGACTGTAGCTGCCACCTGAGCATCTAAGAATATAAAAACATAAGAAGAGCCCTGCTGGATCAGGCCAAAGGTCCATCTAGTTCAGCTTCTTGTATCTCACAGTGGCCCACCAAATGCCCCAGGGAGCACACAGTACAACAGACACAACCTGCTTCCCGGTGCCCTAGGAGCAAAGAGCAAGGTTGATCTAGGAGCAAGGTTGGAACCAGGAGCACTGGCAAGCTCCAAGGCACATCATTCAGGTAGAATGTGACCCCCAGGTAAATATATCCTTGTGACTTCTGGCCTTGCATCATAATATCTGCTATTTGGTTGGATTAAGTTGCAGTTTATTCTCCTTTATCCAGTCCATTTCTGGAATGGACTGCCCATTTCTGGGCAGGAGGTCTGGTCTAGAGGGTAGAGCATCCGTCTGCCTGAAGATAACATCCACAAGGTCGCCAGTTCGAGGCCACCGGCACCGTGCGACCTTGGAGCAGCTGACAAGCTGAAGCCGAGCCATTCCATCTGCTCTGAGCGTGGGAGGATGGAGGCCAGAATGTGAAGCCAGATCGGAATGAAACACCTTGAATGTAGTGGTTCTTGAAAGAGATAACCTTCTTTGAAATTGTAAAAATCCCTATTTAATAGGGATTTAATAAAGCCTGCCTATGTAAACCGCCTTGAATAAAGTCTTGAATAAAGACCAAGAAAGGCGGTATATAAATACCTGTTGTTGTTGTTGTTGTTGTTGTTGTTGTTGTTATTATTATTATTATTATTATTATTATTATTATTATTATTATTATTATTATTATTATTATTATTATTTTATTCCAGCCAGATACTGTATGCTAATATACCACTAGTGAAGAGGAAAAACAGAGTAAAGGTTCATCAACATCTGGTGACACTTCACTCCAACTCCCCAGATGATTTCTCCAAGCAGTTTCACATAGACGTTGAATAGCTTTAGGAGCAGATCCCATCAACTAATTGCTATGACATCAAATAGTAATCTCCAGCAGCATTTTCTGGAATGCCAGGTAAGAGCAAAACCACTGCAAAGAAATACTCCCAACCCCTGAAGTTGATCCAGACTACTACGGTCAATGCTAGAAAATGCTGCTAAAAGCTCCAGGAGAGTTGATTGCCAGATTGCCGATCATGGTGACCAGAGCATTTTGGTCGTGAATTTTATCTGAAAGGCAGACTGAAATTGATCTAGAAAATCAACTTCATCTAGAGAATCTGGAGCTGCCCAGCTATAGCCTGCTCCTGCACCTTGACTATGGAAGGAAGATTAGTAATTGATCTACAGAATACTTTTTTTTATTATTTATTTATTTATTTATTTATTTATTTATTTATTTATTTATTTATTTATTTATTTAACTATAATAAACATAAAATACATAAACAAATACATAAACAATATTCTAATGGTGTAGCAAGAGCAAAGCCAAAAAATTCCTGCTAGTTATACTTTAGATACATAAAGTCCAAACATTAACAAATGGTACTCTATACCACTATCTAATCCTTCAAAACCAATCTTCAAATCCATAATACATCAAATCATTGTCTTCTCTCTGTTTCAGAAAATCAATAATTGGTGTCCAATTTTTCAAGAAGTTTTTTGTTGAGTTCTCCTTAAGTAAAGTTGTGAGTTTCTCCAGCTCTGCAAAGTTCATAAGTTTTGTCCACCATTCTTCTATCGAGGGTATGTTTATAGTCTTCCAATTTTGAGCATAAAGTATTCTGGCAGCGTTTATCATATACAAAAATAAAACTTCATTTTTTCTTTCCACATATTCATCTGTCATACCTAATAAAAATACTTCTGGCTTCAACTGTATATTTGTTTTTAAGATCAACTGTATCTGTGCATGAATTTGTAACCAATATTTTTTTACTTTTGAACACGTCCACCACATGTGGTAAAAGGTTCCCTCTTGTTTCTTACATTTCCAACAACTGTTACAGAAGACTTTTTCAATAAGAATCTAACCCCTAAAAATCTTCTGACCCAGTGTTTCCTCAAACTGTGGGTCGGGACCCACTAGGTGGGTCGCAAACCAATTTCAAGTGGGTCCCCATTCATTTCAGTATTTTATTTTTAATATATTAGATGATGCTAACAAGGTATGTGACTGCATTTGGGGAAATTTCACAGACCGGCACTTTTAGCAAGCTACTATGTATATTGTTTCAACAATGATAGTCAATGGGACTTATTCCTGGGTAAGTGTGGGTAGGATTGCAGCCTAGGATTGGTAAAAATTTCCTGCTTGATGATGTCACTTCCGGTCATGACATCACTTCCGGTGGGTCCTGACAGATTCTCATTCTAAAAAGTGGGTCCCAGTGCTAAATGTGTGAGAACCACTGTTCTAACCTAAGAAAGCATTGATAAGCTTCTGGATCCCCTGGTGCCACTGAAGCTAAAGCACCACCACTATAAGCATGGCAAACGGAGCAGCAGAGTCAGCCCGCTTTTTCGGATATATTTCAGTACAAATCTTCTGCTTGGATACATCTTTTATAACCATTCACTTTAATGACTGGGTTCAGCAGTTGCACAAGGAAAGAACTGAACTGGTGATAGGCCATGATGTCAACTACAACGTGAATGCAGCAGCAAAACAGTGCTATATAGTTCTCTTTATACCATTTCAGTGTGTGCAATACTTATAGAAGTCTTTCCTGAGGTGGGATGCCAGGGTTTATATATGAAGGGTTATATGCCGAGGTTATATATATGGACTCTTCGCTCACAACAGGAGAGGAAATTGAACGCTTTCCACATGCGCTGCCTCCGATACATCCTCGGCATCACCTGGCAGGACAAAGTTCCAAACAGCACAGTCCTGGAACATGCTGGAATCCCTAGCATGTATGCACTGCTGAAACAGAGACGCCTGCGTTGGCTCGGTCATGTCGTGAGAATGGATGATGGCCGGATCCCAAAGGATCTCCTCTATGGAGAACTCGTGCAAGGAAAGCGCCCTACAGGTAGACCACAGCTGTGATACAAGGTCATCTGCAAGAGGGATCTGAAGGCCTTAGGAGTGGACCTCAACAGGTGTGAAACCCTGGCCTCTGAGCGTCGCGCTTGGAGCAGGCTGTGCAGCATGGCCTTTCCCAGTTTGAAGAGACACTTGGCCAACAGACTGAGGCAAAGAGGCAAAGAAGGAAGGCCCTTAGCCAGGGAGACAGACCAGGGACAGACTGCACTTGCTCCCAGTGTGGAAGGGATTGTCACTCCCGAATGGGCCTTCTCAGCCACACTAGATGCTGTTCCAGAACCACCTTTCAGAGCGCGATACCAGATTCTTTCGAGACTGAAGGATGCCAACAAGATATATATGAGGCTGTTTGCCCTTCATATATTTGTTTTGCACTGAGATGATGGCAGAAAAGTTTTTGATTGACAGTGTTTGTTTCACGACTGTCCTTTTCCAGGGACACTATACAACACCAGTGCTCTGCTCAAAAGGTATTCCTTGGATGTAAGTGTTCATATGGGAGAGATAAGAGGACTTGACTTTGCAGTACAGGAATCCCTGGCAGCTCTTTGCTTTTGCCCTGTTGCTGGCGATGCCTCTTTGACTCCTGTGGGGCAGGAGAAGTGCTGCGGCATCCTGGTGTCATGTTACGTTTGTGCCTGGTGTTCTTCGTACATCTCCGCATGGTTAGTACCAGTGTCTAGGCTATTTATTCCTAGCAGCTGGCTGGGGGGTATCTCCTTGGTCTTGTACCTGCCCCTACCCCCTGCTCAGTTCACCCTGGTGGTGCTTCTCTGACTGCCCAAGTTGGGGCTGATCAGATGCAGCGATTGGCTCTTTGGACATCACATTGATGATGTCGAGGAGGGCGTTTCAGGCAGAGTAGCGGAATACAGCTTTAAGGACACAGCCCAGCAGAGATTACACAGGCACAGAGGAAATCCATCACCAATTCAGTCTGCATTTACAAATTTACAACAGCAATAGCAGCAGCACAGCATAGCAAAGCGGAGACAGCAAACTACACACAGGACCACCAATGACCCACAAATGAGGGCTCTCACAGCCTTGCTTATAAGGATCTGTGAGCCAATCAGGATGGGTGTTGCATCATCCTCTTGCCACACCCTGTCTTGTGATGCATGACTCATCCCTGTGATTGCAGCAGCCACATTCCTTTACACTAGAGTGCATTGGGACCCTGAGTCATGGTGACTCATCACTTCACATATAGGCTGCATGGAATGCATGAGGTCCTGCCTTATTCAGGCCTGCCAGTTCTATCAGGGTTGTGCTCTAACCCTGACAGATGGATACATGGATGTGGCGTTGCCTTCACTGTGATGACACAATGGATCATATCATGGTGGATGATGAGCTGACGTCATGGTGATGACATGCTGATGTCATAGTTATGGTGCACTGCCATCAAGACGCCGCTCCATTGATAACATGCTGTGTTGGTATTTCCCTGAGCACTGTGGAGATCATACTGGGTAGGGATATGAGTGTTGCTTTGCCCAGTTATGGTTTGGCATCTAGTGCCCACGTTGTACCAATATCAGCCTGCCATTTGTGTGACATTACTAGGGCAGGCTTAGGATATGATGGACATAGTGCCGGTGTCTCTGTGATGTCGGTGCAGCATGCAAATGGGCTGAAAAAGGACACTTGGAGGACATGATACACATGACATCATTTGATTGGAGCCATAGACATTACAACCAACAACAAGATAGAACTCTCCATTTCCCCAGATGTCTCCCTTCATTGTGCAGTCATCCTGGTTGCACATTGCTTGCACTTTCCAAGCTTCCAAAGGCAGCTGAAAAACATGTGTAGGGCTGTTTCTTAGGATGATGTGCATTTCTTGCCAGCTGACTCTTCCACATTCCACACACCTCCATATTCCTTCATCAATAGCCAGCGGTTTTTGGTCACCCATCCAGGGTGAGAACCGAGCTGACTCTGCTTAGCTTTTTTCAGGTAAGGCAACAGCCCCACCTCCATTCCACACCTCCTGTCCTAAGCATAAATAATAAATACTCACTGCTGAAACAGAGACGCCTGTGTTGGCTCAGTCATGTCGTGAGAATGGATGATGGCTGGATCCCAAAGGATCTCCTCTATGGAGAACTCGTGCAAGGAAAGCGCCCTACAGGTAGACCACAGCTGCGATACAAGGACATCTGCAAGAGGGATCTGAAGGCCTTAGGAGTGGACCTCAACAGGTGGGAAACCCTGGCCTCTGAGCGGCCCGCTTGGAGGCAGGCTGTGCAGCATGGCCTTTCCCAGTTTGAAGAGACACTTGGCCAACAGACTGAGGCAAAGAGACAAAGAAGGAAGGCCCATAGCCAGGGAGACAGACCAGGGACAGACTGCACTTGCTCCCGGTATGGAAGGGACTGTCACTCCCGAATTGGCCTTTTCAGCCACACTAGACGCTGTTCCAGAACCACCTTTCAGAGCGCAATACCATAGTCTTTTGAGACTGAAGGTTGCCAACAAACAAACAAACAAACAAACAAACAAACAAACAAACAAACAAACAAACAAACAAACAAACAAACAGCACTTGGATAGATAACTTGCTAGAAAAGTGCTGATGTCATTAACTCTTTCCTGCATATATGGCCATCACTTTGAGGTTGTGGGAGTCCTCCAAGCCCAGGTGGGACTGAATTGTATCCATAATATCTTTCATAAACATGCATTTTCTATCACAGGACTGTGCGCAATGACCAAGGCATGTACATACATGGCTTAGTAATTACATTTATTTCTAATTTTCTACAGCAAATTTGCCTTGGATACTTTGGTTAAAAGGTAACTAATCACTTTGCATATCCGCAAAAATAATTATCAATCAATCAACAGTGTTTCCCAGCCTGTAAAGGACGATGCTGATGTTTGCTACTGAGTTTACAATTTCAACGGAAATTAGCATAGGTCAGGGGAAAAGAAGGGAAATTATCGGGATCTCCTACTGGAGTTGAAAAAATGTATCAGGCTTACAAAGTGGAGTTAGGAACATGGGTCACAAGCTTTTGGGAAGGTATTAAAAGGTCAGTTCCAGAGCTTAAGTGCAAGCGGCAAGCAGAAGGCAGCCTGACTTCGATCCGTTCAGCCTGCTGCAGGCTCACAGAATATGGTACGGCTTTCGCCACAAGTCATCTTTGAGAAAAGGTTACAATTCCTCTCTGTTCCCTTCCTTGATGTGGCTTGACTGGCTTGATTGCTCATAAAGGCCTCCTTTGTTAAGACAATAAACCAGGAAGGAGAAAATGAAGCATCATTTTAATAGAAGGCCCAGCATAGCACAATTTCAGTAAAGGCGATTGAGTGGCATTTTTAAAAACAGTGCATTCATAATTGGGATTCTCTGGCATACTGAAAAAATAGCAACACCATCCAGAAACATGTCACAGTTCTCCTGCACTGAGTACTTTGATTCCCTATAATCTCTTTCCTTTAAGCTCTTGAACTAACAAAGAATATGAATACTCCAGACATGGACAAAAATTGTAAAAAAGATATGAATGATGTGTAGATATAAATCTTGCAAAGTGTATAGATCTTGAACCAGGAAAGCTAGCTGTGTCTAAGCTGCATTCAATACATTGGAGAATCAATTTAAGTTAATTTAAGTTAATTTTAGTTAATTAAGTTAATTTTAAGTTAATTTTAGACTTACAGGAACTTCAGTCCTATACACAACTATTCACATCTATGCACAATCCTGGTCCTCTCTACTCCGAAGTAGATCCCACTGACTTCAATGGGACTTACTCTCAAGTAAATGTATATATGATTGCAGCATAAATTCATTTGGGTCAGGTCCATAGGGTACAATCCAGAGAAAGTTGGGCATGCATAGACATAACTGAAGTAAAGGAGAATTAAATTAAGCACTCTAACTGCCTTAATATATTTTCTGGATTGCACCAGTCACAGCTAACCAGGGTGGCTTGCATTCATGGATCAGCTGTGCATCTCAGGCCGCATCCTGAATTTGTACAGATGAAGCAGATGTTGTGGACTGTTGGAGCTCTGACTGCACATCAGATCTCTGAGCGCATGAAAAATCAAGATTATTATCTTTCATCTAGTGGTTAAAAACAGGTGCAGTACTATACTTTTGGAGCAAATACTGAACAAGCTATGCAAAAGGACCTCTAGTAGGGGGAAAAAAGAAACCAGAGGCAAGTGAGGAAGTGCAAAAAATATTAAATGATTCAACATATCTTTGAAACATAGATTTTAACTCATTTCATCAGTCTGATTTATTTACACGGCCCAAAGATTAATCAGAGGAGGAAGTGAGTTGAAAGTGAGGAATATAAACCAATCATTCTTGTCTTTGTTTCATATTGAGATGGATCATATTGATCAGATAAACTGTGTCTTTATTCTCAATGATTAATTATTTTACTGGCATGAACAGAGAAATTGCACTCTGGTAGGTAACCAGCATGGGGTCAGGGAAAAGAAAAAGCCAGTTTGCTCCATCTCCAGCAGCCCGTCACCAGGATCAGATAGACCTGGCCTCTAATTTACCTAGACATTGCCTGACCATGAGCCCATAGGGCAAGAATAATGATGGGATGAGAGCTACAGTATGTTCCATTAGCAAAAGGGGCAGGATCAACTTACAGCCCAATCCTATGCATGTCTACTCAGAAGTAAGTCCCATTAGAGTCAATGGGGCTTACTCCCAGGAAAGTGTGGATAGGATTGGGCTGTCTGTGTGTTCAAGATAAGAATATATATATATAGGCATTTGCTTATTCACCCATTCGTTTTGCTCTTGCTGCCCAGAATGGCTCTGAAGGGGAGGAAGAGAGAGTGCTTGCACAGCACATTGAGGTGTCTGCAAAACTTAGTACTTTACACCCCCTCTAGTTACACCACTGCATATGATATTTAGTCCAAGAACACTCTGTGTCAACATTTACCTTTTAATTTATAAGGCATCCTTTGCCAGTAGGCTTAAAGGCTTTTGTCATTAAAAACTAGTAGTGAAAATTTGAATAAAATCTCGATGAGGTTTCAAAATCTCTTAAAACAAATAGGATGTGCAGTGCATGACATGTAAAAGAGCATACTGTGGAACTTCATGCTGTTCCAATCCATTCCATTCCATGCCATTGCTTTTTGTTTTGTTAAAATACCTTCCCAAATTTAATATTTAAAAAATGCAACAAGAAAGGTAACATTTATAATCCCCCCTCTGGAATGAAATTGTTCACACTGTGTGTTACATACGCTGTATATTACATTTCAGATATGGGCATCTGGTTTTCTCTAAAGTCCGGCTTTTTACCCAATTTTCCAGCTGGATTGACTGAGGCAAAGGGAGGTCATGCAACTTGCCAAGGTCAGGCAGGGAGCTAGTGCTTTACTAGGGATTAGAATTTAGGAACCTCCTAACTAATGGAACAAATAGCCTTCATGCACCAAATCCCACAGCGATGGGCAAGTCACAAAAAAAGAGAGGATTAGCCCAAAAAGGGACGTGTCTGCTTGGGTAAGCAAAAGATGCCCAATAAAGAAGAAATACAAACACTTTCAAGTTGCTGGTGTATAATCCCAGGGACCATTTATACTTGTGCACTGAATGCTTGGGAAGGATTTTAATGACCGATTAGTGTGTGGTTAATATATTGAAGCGCCCCCCCCAAGCAACGTGGGCTTCTCCGCACCTATATTTCCAAAAAGAACATAACGGAGCAAAAAAAAAAAAATCTTCAATTATACGACATTATTTAAAGAAGCCCAGCGGATCCCAAGGCCAAGAAAGCCTTCTTATTTTCACGGAGGGGTGCCGCACTCCATGCAAAAGGTAAACAAATATTACAAGCCTGCCTGCCTTTCACCAGCAGCACATTTGAAACCAATGTCACCATTCTAGTTACAGAGCAAAAATGGAAACTGTCTGTTTTGATTTAAATCTGTCCCTGAGCAATTTCCACGAGTTAACGCAGCAGAAGTGCAAGAACAAATAAACAAAGAAAGCCAAGCCAAACATTTCCAGTGGATTATTCAACTTGCACATGCTTGCACTAGCCCGCAATGGAGGGGACACTCAAGCGCACACTAATTTCACTACCAAATTGGGGGAGCGGGGCATGCAAAAGCTAATTGCAGACCACTGCAGACCTGACTTCACAACTGCTTATGATTCAGATGCTTCTTGCTGCCGTTCACATTGAAATGACAAAGAGCATTATAAGATGGCAGGAGGGCCTTTATGTCCTCTGGCTGTTCAAGAGTGTCTCCTTGCACTTTCTTAGGATGCCAGAATGATTCAGTCTCATTTTGCAGTTTCCACATGCATTAAATAGACAAGAGATACAGACAAACAGCCACAGGGAAATTTTAAATAAAGGCAAAATAGCTTAAAAAAAAATCTTTTTGGGTACATGCAAGAAAAATGCACCTCAGAATTTTGTCTTGGAGCTTTTTTTTTCCCCATCGAGAAAACAAACCTGTTGGAACAATCCGTTCATTAAGAAAAAGGTTGGTTATTGCACACTAGGCAAGCTTGCTTTGGTGTCTGGTTGGAGTAGATAAAGAGAAGGATCCAAGGGGATTCAGAAAACTGTTACCCTGCACATGCCTGATCTCGTCTGATCTCAGAAGCTAAGGAGGGTTAGGCCTGGTTAGTGCTTGGATGGGAGATCACCTGGGAATACTGGGTGCTGTAGGCTTATACCATAGTCTTTCGAGACTGAAGGTTGCCAACCATTCAGAAAAGGAGCAGCATAGGACTTCTGGTTTTATTTCTTGGTTTGCCCAGTCCCTTAAATAAAACCCCCACTTTGCCCAACACTCCAGGCATACCAGGTTAAGATGGGAAAATGGGAATTGTCATTGGCTGCTGCAAAAGTGGGGGCATGTCCTGAAGGCTGCGTGCCTGGTGATGTGGGGCAGGGTAGCCAAGGCATTAGGAAATCCGGCATGCATTCCAAGGTCAGCCAGGTTGGGAGGGGGGTGAATCAGACGATACTTGTCTGGGTCACTGAGGCTGGCTGGCAAGCTGGACTGGGTAGATGCCAACAGTGGGCATGACCCCTGGGGTATCTGTTTGTCCAGATGCCTCGACCCCTGGGGGTTGGTGCTGATAAGCTCTCTTAGGTGATGACCAATGGGGCTTGGAGCCAGGATGTGATGCCCAGCATAGCCCAGGGGGAGGTAGACATCTAGCACAATTTCTCCCCAAATTAGTAGCTTGCACATGGAGGGTGTTTTAGATTGCTTATGACCTGTTGGAGGTTTTCTGATTGTATTTATAAAGTGAGTCTTCATCCCAAGCCTTCATCCCAAGTCTGTCCTGCTCATTTTGGTGATGCAAGGGTAAATTCTGCTCTTCTGGGTTATCTGTTCACCCAGTCTTCTCTTTTCAATGGAAAGGGAAACCTGGTCTACTTCTTTTTCCACCGGCATGTTACAATAACTCCAAGGATTCCGACAAGATAGTGCAGTAATTCCAAGTACCCTTGTACTTGGTAGACTGGCACAAACTAATTTGATTTAATAGCTATTGCTGTTAAAATTTAATCCCAAAGATACGGATTCCCTCGTGACTCTACGAAACATGTCTTAGCAGGATTCCTAAAGGGATTTGAACTGCGCTCCTCAAACCACTTACTCCGGAGTGATCCTATCACAGTCAGTGAGACTACCTCAGATGTATCTGGTTTGAGGACTGAAACGTAATTCCCTTTAGGATCAAAGTGCCAATCAGCCTGTAAGAAGTGCTGTATTTGATGAGTAAGTACTACAGTAACTGACATATGCAAATGCGTTGAGTATGTGGTTGAAATGTTGATTAAGGAGTGAGTACTTCTCAGGCATTTCTTAGTGGTTAAGCCCATAATAAGGCAAGTATCAGTTAGCCACATGAATATGTAAGTGTAGCCAATGTTTTCTATAGCTCTTTGCATCTAACTTCCTCCTGCATTTTATAAGGGTATTCACAATTGTGTTATTACAGCTCACTTACTTGGTACTTTTACTAAGCTTTTAGTGATCCTACCAGCAATTTATTTTTATTCAGGAAAACTCGTGATGCTTTATTCATATTTTTCTTCTTAAAGAAAGAAAAAAGAAAGATATCTTCTTAATGATCTCATTAGCCTGAGACCAGCAGATGTGGGCTAGATGCGGATGGTTGGAGGGCTTTGGGAAGAGATGGGGAGATTACTGGCCATCATGATTTTTGAAAACTATTTAGAATTTTTTACCCTAAATAGGAACACTTGGGTTACCTGAGTGATTCCTCCCCAACACAGTTCTATCTTCTGTCTGCATACATGGTGTGTGTGCTTCACAAACAGATACATCACTGGTTCCCAAACTATGACCCATGGCTCCCCTGGGAGCTGTGGAAACCAGTCAAGCGAGCCGTGGAATCTTCCTGAAAAACCCAATGCCCTATACAATGTATAGACTTGCAGTCCTAATGGGCAGCTGTGGCCAATGGCCCAGTAGATCAAGGGAATCACTAGTTGAAAATGCTTAGGAACCACTGAGATACATGATCATGTGCGGATGGGAAAACTCTCAAAGGAATTACAACCATTCCACCACTGAATGTGCGAAGTGCTGTTTTAGTTACAAAATTGATATCCACCTGCCTTTCCCCATTAAAAACCAGTACAAGGTACCAGTACAAGGAATCACTGCATATGAAAAAACCAATAAAACACAATATAAAATATAAAGGCAGCAAAGATCAATATAAAAGAGCAAGCTAAATCCAGTCACAGTTTTCAGGATTAAAAAGATGTTTTTTTCAAAAGTGATTATAAAAAAAGATAAGTTTTCAGTTGCCATTTTAAAGCAGTAAAAAGGGGAACTTAATTGGGAAGTGAATGTCACAGATGTGGTGACATTACCCAAAGGACCCTGCTTCATGCCTGATACACCAGGCATACTGTACTAATGAAAGTAGAAGAGGCAATAGCAATATTTTTGACTACAAGTGGAACCTGAGGATCCACTGACTTGGCATCCACTGATTTGACTCACCACTAATACTGGGGGCCCATCTTTAAATGCTTTGTAATAAGGGGAAAAAGCACCAAAATCCCATTTCCTTCCTTCACACTGTTAAACTGTACCAGTTGCACGTTTCTCAGAGATAAAGATAGCTTTAAGGGCAGGAGGTCTGGTCTAGAGGGTAGAGCCTCTGTCTGCCTGAAGATAACATCCACAAGGTCGCCAGTTTGAGGCCTGAAGATAGCATCCACAAGGTTGCCAGTTTGAGGCACCGTGCGACCTTGAAGCAGCTGACAAGCTGAAGCCGAGCTATTCCATCTGCTCTGAGCGTGGGAGGATGGAGGCCAGAATGTGAAGCCAGATCAGAATGAAACACCTGAATGTAGTGGTTCTTGAAAGAAAGAACCTTCTTTCAATTGTAAAAATCCCTATTTAATAAGGAATTTAAAGAAGCCTGCCTATGTAAACCGCCTTGAATAAAGTCTTGAATAAAGATCAAGAAAGGCGGTATATAAATACCTGTTGTTGTTGTTGTTGTTGTTATTGTTGTTGTTGTTGTTGTTATTATTATTATTATTATTATTATTATTATTATTATTATTATTATTATACCCACTTCCAGGTTTCTTGCTCCTCCACTGTTGCTATACTGCACTTAACCACTAGATGGGGATGGAAAATGGAATCTAATGGAATAATTCCATTCTATTAGATTCCATTATTCACCCCATCTAGTGGCTGAATGTGGTATAGCGCCTAAACCAATGCATTTTGGGGTGAAAATGGTGAAAGAAACCTGGAAATGTGTCTTTAAAGCTGTTTTTCCACTGATTTCGTATCCACTGATTTTATTTTTTTTTTAATCCACTGGAGGGTCTGAAATGGAATCCCAGTGGATAATAAGGCACAACCTGTATATTTAAACAATCCCCAGCTCAGGGGGAAAAAAAATTTCCTGCAGGTTTTCTACATACTCAAGCCACAAGATAACAGGTTCCCTCTTCAATTGCCAGTTTGGGGCACCTCCTTCCCCGAAGCATTTTGGCTGCCAAGCACTGCCACCCATGCTCAATGGTTAACAATGCAATGTTTTCCATAATAAACCATCTATCACAACATGTGAGGAGCCTGATGACATACTTGGATGTCCCTGCAGTTGGTTGTTTCCCCTAGTGCAGGGGTCTCCAAACGTTTTGGCCAGAGGGCCGCATCAAATATCTGGCACGGTGTGGAGGAGCGGAAAAAAAACATTTAAATATAAAATTTAAATAACTAAATTAGAGATGGAACTTAGATGAGTGAATAAATGAATGAATGGGCTCATTCATTCAACCTCTCTGGCCCTCAGAACACCCTCCAGATACAATCAGAGCACAGTTCTGGTCATGTTCAGCTGAGTGGGCCAGAGGCTTTCAGGAGACAAGAGGTTGGCCGCGGGGTGGAAAGAGGCTGGCTGTGGGCCGCATCTGGCCCCCTGGGCCAGGGTTTAGAGACCCCTGTCCTAGTCGATAGGTTTTGCCGTTGTAAACAAAACATTTCAAATTACTCAACAGTGCAACAGTTTGGCAATGTGGAAGTTCACTGGGATATACGCAGGTTTCCGCCCCCCTCCGTCGCTTTCTGTTAATTTTTTCCCCCTCATTCTGAGACCTGTAACGGTAAATTAAACCACTTATTCCCTCTGACAGGCAGGCAGCAGATATAGTAATCTGAGTCTGGAATCTGGTATGCATTGGGAGTCATGAAATAGATCTCAGCAGGCTGAGCATTGCGCACCCACCAATTTTACAAGACTGTGATTACAGCAGGTAGGTGGCTCCGATAACCATGCATTTCAGATATGCAGGAGTCCGGTGTAATGTGTAGTATGATTTACTCAGGTTTGTCAGGATGCATACTGTAATAGCATGGTTGGTGCAATGTCCCACTGGCTTGTCTTTCATGTTTAGAAAAAAAAAATAAATCTCCAGATCTTTATGAAAATGATATCTTAGCTGAATTGTTTGGGAGAGGACACTTGACAGTGCGTAAGGCTAATGGTGCACAGTACCTTTTCCCCATGCCCTGTTCTAAAAATGAAACATGCAGAGATTCAGGTTTGCCTGAAAATCACACTGCCGGATGTGGAAACTCTATCCTCTCCCAGATGCCTTTTTTTGGCTTAGTTAGTATTAGCTTAAGTGGTCCACAGATCATGCAGTGCTGCTGGAAGGTCCTTCCAGGAACAGGAGGAGCTTCCAGTGTTGCCTTGCACACCAGATTCAAATACAATTTAATGGAAATGATTAGCATTGTAGCAAACTTTCTAAGGGCGCAATCCTAACCCCTTATGTCAGTGCTTTCCAGCACTGGCATAGCGGTGTCAATGGGGCGTGTGCTGCATCCTGCAGTTGGATGTCATTCACAGAGGCCTCCATAAAGTAAGTGAATGTTTGTTCCCTTACCTCGGAGCTGCATTGCCCTTACGTCAGTGCTGGAAAGCACTGGAAAGCACTGACATAAGGGGTTAAGATTGCGCCCTAAGTGTAGAAGGTATCTCGTATCTAACATCCTGTTGTTACAACAATCCTGTAAGGTAAAGTAAGCATTATTATCTCTTGAGACTAAGAGTGGTGATCTGTCAAATCAATCATAGAATCATAGAGTTGGAAGGAACCCACAAGGTCATCTAGTCCAGCCTCCTACCTGTAGCAGGAAATCCACCTAGAGCATCTCCAGCAGGTGTCAGCTGAGCCTCTGCTTGACATCCAGTGATGGAGAATCGAACATCTCCCTTGGCAATCTACTCCACTGTCAAACTGCCCTTACCATCAAGAATTTCTATCTGATATTCTTGAGCTCTTGGCAGAAGCCAGATTCCAATTAGGGAAGTCCTGTAATTGGTTCACACCTCATTCTCTTAATTGGGTCACACCTCATTCTCTTAACCACTACAGGACATTTTAATAATATAATATATATGAGGCACATTCATTATGTATATTCAGGGGCATAGTTGAGAGGCAATGGGGAGGGAATGTAGCTCTGATACATCACCTAGAGCAAGAGCAGTGATGTCACCAGCAGCTCAAGTGTGGACTTTGAAGTTTTTCTCAAACTACAAGTTTTAGCTAAGAAGCAGCAGCAGGTATAGATAGGAGGTAAACTGAGAAATTTGCCTTAGGACATATAGTATGTTAAGAGCTGGTGCAGATCTGAGTAAACCCATAGGGCAACAGGGGGCTTGCCTGGAATTAAGGGAATAAAAGTTCCTTTGCTTTGAAGAGAACTTTGCATTGCTCCCCAACCATAAGATGCAGAGGACACCTCCGTGGCATGGCTACATTGGTGCAAGTGGTAGAGAACATAAGAACATAAGAGGAGCCCCGCTGGATCAGGCCAAAGGCCCATCTAGTCCAGCTTCTTGTATCTCACTGTGGCCCACCAAATGCCTGAGGGAGCACACAACACAACAGACACAACCTGCATCCTGGTGCCCTCCCCTGCATCTGGCAATCAGAGGCAGCCTGTCTCTCAAACCAAGAGCTTGCACATACCTACTATGACTTGTAACCCGTAATGGACTTTTTCTCCAGACATTTGTCCAATTCCCTCTTAAAGGCACCCAGGCAAGCTTGCTCCCAGTATTTGTCATGTCATGTTGTTGGTCTCTCTGCTGGGCAGCAGATGTCCGGTGGTCCCACAAGTACCACTAGAAACCACCCCAAGCACCACTGGTGGTACCTGTACCATTGGTTGAGAAACACTGGTCTAGAATATGATGGTTTTTCTGTCTATCTGGATGTCTGTGCATACCTAGAATGAAGGGCAGTGCACTTAACAGGGCTGCTACATAGAGTTCAATTTGGAGCTCCTGCTAATAGTGGAGAAAGTCACTTGGCTGGTATGGCGAGCACATGTGGGTTGCTCTATGCAGTCACCTGCCATTGGGAGCTTTTACAGTGGCCCCTATTTGGCAGACATGTTTATATTATCTCTTCTTGACAGCTGAGATGTACTGCTCTGAAGTACAGCTCTAAATATTGTTCCTTGTTCTTCAGTCAGGAGTTGGTTATCACTATAGCAGTGGTTCTCAAATGTTTTAACACCGGGACCCACTTTTCAGAATGAGAGTCTGTCCGGGACCCACTGGAAGTGATGTCATGGCCAGAAGTGACATCATCAAGCTGCAGCCATTGTGATGTCAGAGCTGTTGGAGGGAATTAAAATAGTTTCCTCTTTGGGGGGAAGCAGAGTAGTTTAAGCAGCAGACCCCCCCTTTTTGGGTATCACTCCAGGGAACCTCCCTTACCCGACTGACTACTAATTAATAAAAAGACAAAGAGGCAATGGCTTGGTAAAGTTGCAAAAGAAGTTTACTTACAGTTTCGTTGAGTGTATATTTACAGCATCCAAATAGGATCAGAGGTTCAGCAAATACTTAGGGATAGCAAGGCCCTGGAGCTGCCTTGCCCTGCATGCCTTGTGCTCAAGATGGCATGGGCGTCAGAGCCCTGGGGTGCACATCTTAACAAGCTGGTGATCAGAGAACAAAGAGAGGGTGCTCAGAGGAGAAGGGAAGGTTAAAGGGTTAGGGCCACACCCCACAAGGATCACAGAAAGAACAGATATGGTCAGGGTCATTGTACCATAGTTTGACCCCTTTTTAGACAGCATCTGCCCCCCTCTGGACAGCAGATGGAGTTGCACCAACTCCAGCAAGAGCTGGCAGCTTTCCTGAGAATGCAGCAATAAGTAGGGTTATTTCTTAGCTATTTTCCAATAACAAAGTGAATCAGAAAGAAAAAAAAAAGCCTATCTACAACCTTGACATAAGCAAAATAACCACACAGTTCTCCCCCTTTAAGCATCCCATCTTTCCATATTTTCAATGGAGGCCGTGCTAGGTGTCACACAACCCACCTGAATTTGGCTCACGACCCACCTAGGTCACAACCGCAGGATGCTGCACACGTCCCATTGGCATAGCTATGCCGGTGCTGGAAAGTTGGTTAGGATTTGGACACTAGTGGGTCCCAGCCCACAGCCTGAGAAACACTGCTCTACAGTGTAACCCTTGCTAATTGGGTAAGAGGCACTTTTTCAAGTGGGTGCTCCTCTTTTATTTAGCAGGGGGAGAGTAACTGGCCCTCCTCACCCCAGCAGTGTCTCTACAAGTGGCTGTCTGCTGGGATTCTTTTGCATCTTTTTGATTGTGAGCCCTTTAGGGACAGGGAGCCATTTGTTTGTTGATTTTCTCTGTAAACCGCTTTGTGAACTTTTGTTGAAAAGCGGGATATAAATACTGTTGATAACAACAGCAACAACAACAACAACAACACAGGCTTCAAGAGCTCATGTATGTTTAGATCTGATTTTGTGTTGGTTTTGTTTTTTTTATAAAAATGAGAAGGCAAAACTGCTCTCCAGAATTGCTAGGGGACAGTCTAACACGGTTATTAGCTCAGAGAGAAAGCAGAGACATTCACATGAGTGAGACACACAGCTATGCTAAAATATTGTCAGTGACATCAACTCCCAGCTGCAAATCCCTAGTAACACTTTAAACATTTTTGCCTCCTTCCCTGTGATTTTATGCACATTTTCTAGAATTCCCACTGAATGGAGCAAACCTTGTCTTTTCGTCTTTTATTCCGGTGCATCTCCTGACTATGGTTTTGGTATTTTCATGTCATCTCTTTCCCTCTCCCCTTCAGCTGCCGAGGAAAATTAGTACTTAGCCAGACCGTACCCATGTTCCGTCACAGTGGTGTTTAATGGATAAGCAAAGGGAAGTGGCTTGAAAATGACTCTTGGTTCCGAATGGCAACTGACAAGGAATCAAATCTCTATCCGTGCGCATTAAGGAGTGCCCGCTTGAACCAGCAGCTTCCAGAATTGGTGAGAAGGCATGGGCGTTAGAAGGTTCCTGTGATCAAATGCCAGCATAACCCTTCTCATGTGGAACAAAACTGCGCCTGTCTTCCAGAATACCAACGACTGCATTTATTTAAGGAGGCTACATGCATCTTCAGCCCATTCCTAAGTGTTTATAGCCATTACGATGTTCTCGTTCATGGGCCTGCGGTTTCCCCCATCCTTCTCAATAATTTCCATGCAGAGGGCCTACTCTCAGGTCTGCATATATTTACATGTTTTACTTGTAGGCTTTTAAGCATCAAATTATACAAAATAGAGGTGAGACCTCTGCCAGTTGAATCTTCCTCTTATTGTTCCCATTGTACGGGGGTTTTCGGGGGAGATAAATAAATAAATAAAGATGCAAATTGGTACGAAATAAAATGACAGCTCATGTTCCACAAGTTCATGTTTTATGACATTGCTGGCCCATAGCCACTTTAGCTATTTCATTGTCTGAAGGATGTCCTTGATTTGCCAGTGTGATGACAACTAGAGGCAGCCTGTGCGCACACGGCTGTCAGATGAGTAGCTCTCACTCTCTCTGCATGCTCAGGGTGCAAAGCCGAACATGTGCAGGTAGTCAATGGCAAAATGGCCTCTTGTTTGGTGGGTGCGCTTTTTGGCTCCCCCTTGAGTTGCGTATGTTCTATACCAGTGGTTCTCACACTTTTAGCGCCAGGATCCACTTTTTAGAAAGAGAATCTGTCAGGACCCACCGGAAGTGATGTCACGATCGGAAATGACATCAGCAAGCAGGACAATTTTTAACAATCCTGGGCTGCAATCCTACCCAGGAGGAAGTCCCATTTACTATCATACACAATAGCCTGTTCAAAGTACAGATCTGTAACATTTCCCCAAATGCAGTCACATACCATGGTAGCATCAAGTCTAATATATTAAAAATAAAATATTGAAATGAATGGGGACCCACCTGAAAGTGGCTCGCAACCCACCTAGTGGGTCCTGACCCACAGTTTGAGAACCACCGTTCTATACAGTGGTTCTCAAACTTTTAGCTCCGTGACCCACTTTTTAGAATGAGAATCTGTCAAGACCCACCAGAAGTGATGTCATGACCGAAAGTGATGTCATCAAGCAGGAAAATCCTAGGCTGCAATCCTACCCACACTTACCCAGAAGTAAGTCTCATTTACTATCGTTGTTAAAAGCATATACATAGCAGCCTGTTAGAAAGTACAGATATGAAACATTTCCCCAAATGTAGTCACATACTAGGGTAGCATCAAGTCTAATATATTAAAAACAAAATATTGAAGTGAATGGGGACCCACCTGAAAATAGCTCTCAACCCATCTGGTGGGTCCCGACCCACAGTTTGAGAAACACTGCTGTAGCCAACTTCTTCCTGGCTTTTTTGCAACACCAATGCAAAGGTGAACAGAACAGAGAACAGGAACTGTAGTAATAAAAATGGGAAAGACCATCAAGGGTGCATCAGGATGAAAAGCAAAATGAGAAGAAGGCTGCAGATGAATTAATAGGGCCCAATCCTATGCTGGGGCAGCACTGGTGGCCAGCGCTCTGTCCCAGCAACTGCCATCATGTGAGTAAGCCCACTGTGCCAGTGGCCATTGCCAGTTGGTGCTGAACCTCAGCTCCGGGAGGACATACCATGGGAGCACTGGCTGGTCAGTTACCCAGCCGGGCAGCAGGGAGCCATTCTGAGGTGAGGGAGGGTGGGAGTAGGGCAGAATTGGGCATAGGGAGGGCAGGCCAAGGGGAGGATTGGGCCCAGGAGGGGGGCAGGGACGGCAGCAGAGTCTGCCGCCAAATTCTATGCCTTTCCCACACCTGGAAACCTGACCTGGGCCTCTTCAGTTCTGTGCCCACTAAATAGTGGGCACAGATTCGAGGAGACCCACTGCTGACCACAGAGCTCAATACGGGGTAAGGGAACATCGGAGGAGATTCTGGCAGCTGCCCCAGCCCCACAGGATATAGTGGTGGCCATTTTGCTGTACAGCTGGGTGCCACTGGAGCATAGGACTGGGCTAGATTGTGAACCCTTTGCAGAGAGGGGAGTATCTATCTATCTATCTATCTATCTATCTATCTATCTATCTATCTATCTATCTATCTATCTATCTATCTATCTATCTATCTATCCGTTTGCCTCTTCCCTGCTCTCCCTCTGCAATCCCTCCCTCTCCCCCTCCCTCTCTGCACACTTCCCTTTGCCTCCTCCCTGCTCTTTGTGAACGTTTTCCACATGCACTGCCTCTGATGCATCCTCGCATCACCTGGCAGGACAAAGTTCCAAACAACACAGTCCTGGAACGAGCTGGAACCCCTAGCATGTATGCACTGCTGAAACAGAGACGCCTGCGTTGGCTCGGTCATGTTGTGAGAATGGATGATGGCTGGATCCCAAAGGATCTCCTCTATGGAGAACTCGTGCAAGGAAAGCGCCCTACAGGTAGACCACAGCTGCGATACAAGGACATCTGCAAGAGGGATCTGAAGGCCTTAGGGATGGTCCTCAACAAGTGGGAAACCCTGGCCTCTGAGCGACCTGCTTGGAGGCAGGCTGTGCAGCATGGCCTTTCCCAGTTTGAAGAGACACTTGGCCAATAATATACAGTATTTAATAATACAATAATAATTGTATTTAATAATAATGTAATAATTGTAATAATGTAATAATTGTATTTAATAATATTTAATAATTTTTTGTATATTAAAAATATTTAATAATTTTTTTGTATATTAAATAATGTTGTATTGGCAGCCTTCAGTCTCGAAAGACTATGGTATCGCGCTCTGAAAGGTGGTTCTGGCACAGCGTCTAGTGTGGCTGAAAAGGCCAATCCGGGAGTGACAATCCCTTCCACACCGGGAGCAAGTGCAGTCTGTCCCTGGTCTGTCTCCCTGACTATGGGCCTTCCTTCTTTGCCTCTTAGCCTCAGACTGTTGGCAAAGTGTCTCTTCAAACTGGGAAAGGCCATGCTGCACAGCCTGCCTCCAAGCGGGCCGCTCAGAGGCCAGGGTTTCCCACTTGTTGAGGTCCATCCCTAAGGCCTTCAGATCCCTCTTGCAGATGTCCTTGTATCGCAGCTGTGGTCTACCTGTAGGGCGCTTTCCTTGCACGAGTTCTCCATAGAGGAGATCCTTTGGGATCCAGCCATCATCCATTCTCACGACATGACCAAGCCAACGCAGGTGTCTCTGTTTCAGCAGTGAATACATGCTAGGGATTCCAGCACGTTCCAGGACTGTGTTGTTTGGAACTTTGTCCTGCCAGGTGATGCCGAGGATGCGTCGGAGGCAGCGCATGTGGAAAGCGCTCAGTTTCCTCTCCTGTTGTGAGCGAAGAGTCCATGACTCGCTGCAGTACAGAAGTGTACTCAGGACGCAAGCTCTGTAGACCTGGATCTTGGTATGTTCCGTCAGCTTCTTGTTGGACCAGACTCTCTTTGTGAGTCTGGAAAACGTGGTAGCTGCTTTACCGATGCGCTTGTTTAGCTCGGTATCGAGAGAATGAGTGTCGGAGATCGTTGAGCCAAGGTACACAAAGTCATGGACAACCTCCAGTTCATGCTCAGAGATTGTAATGCAGGGAGGTGAGTCCACATCCTGAATCATGACCTGTGTTTTCTTCAGGCTGATTGTCAGTCCAAAATCTTGGCAGGCCTTGCTAAAACGATCCATGAGCTGCTGGAGATCTTTGGCAGAGTGGGTAGTGACAGCTGCATCGTCGGCAAAGAGGAAGTCACGCAGACATTTCAGCTGGACTTTGGATTTTGCTCTCAGTCTGGAGACGTTGAAGAGCTTTCCGTCTGATCTGGTCCGGAGATAGATGCCTTCTGTTGCAGTTCCAAAGGCCTGCTTCAGCAGGACAGCGAAGAAAATCCCAAACAAGGTTGGTGCAAGAACACAGCCCTGCTTCACTCCGCTTCGGATGTCAAAAGGGTCTGATGTGGAGCCATCAAAGACAACAGTGCCCTTCATGTCCTTGTGGAAAGATCTGATGATGCTGAGGAGCCTGGGTGGACATCCAATCTTGGGGAGAATCTTAAAGAGGCCGTCTCTGCTGACCAGGTCGAAAGCCTTTGTGAGATCTATGAAAGCTATAAAGAGTGGCTGTCGTTGTTCCCTGCATTTCTCCTGCAGTTGTCTAAGGGAGAATACCATATCAGTGGTGGACCTGTTGGCTCGGAATCCACACTGCGATTCTGGATAGACGCTCTCTGCAAGTACCTGGAGCCTCTTTAGTACAACTCGGGCAAACAGCTTTCCTACAACGCTAAGGAGAGAGATGCCGCGGTAGTTGTTGCAGTCACCCCTATCACCTTTGTTCTTGTACAGCGTGATGATGTTTGCATCCCTCATGTCTTGAGGTACTCCACCTTCTCTCCAGCAGAGACAGAGGATTTCATGCAGCTCAATGTATTTAATAATAATTGTATTTAATTGTATTTAATAATACAATAGTCTGAGGCTAAGAGGCAAAGAAGGACGGCCCATAGCCAGGGAGACAGACAAGGGACAGACTGCATTTGCTCCCGGTGTGGAAGGGATTGTCACTCTTGAATTGGCCTTTTCAGCCACACTAGACGCTGTCCCAGAACCACCATTCAGAGCGTAATACCATAGTCTTTTGAGACTGAAGGTTGCCAACAAAAAATCAATCAATCAATCAATCAATCAATCAATCAATCAATCAATCAATCAATCAATCTATCTATCTATCTATCTATCTATCTATCTATCTATCTATCTATCTATCTATCTATCTATCTATCTATCTATCTGAACCACTCTTTGAATTACTTTTTGTTGAAAAGTGGTATATAAATAGTCTTCAAAAGAATAAGAATGAAGATAACAGACACCATTACTCATCGATATCAAGGCCATAACCAAGAATAAAACTACGTCATGGTCCTTCATGACAGGGTGTGACCTCACGTTGGCCAAACTGAAAGAGGGGCAGAAGGTGATTCTCAAATGCTGATGCTTCCAGTGTGGAGCAGTGGAGCATAAAACTCTGTGAAATGAATCTGTGCTTTTTCTGTGGTTTCATTCTTCCTAGTAATAGTCTCAATGTTCAGTTTTATGTGTGGACTGGAATTTTTAAAGGAATCAAGCACCCAAAGCCAGCCTCTTTGTTGGGACCAAAGAAGGAAGATGAGAGTATGGCTGCCTTAGATGCTGGAGGAAAATGGAGAAAATGGAGAAAATGGAGTCTGGGTGCTCCATTTTCAGATGCGGTGGGAAGCTTTTTGGGGTGAAGGAGACACCGCAAAACTTTACAGAGATGCACAATCTCTGGTTTCATCATTATCAACAACAGCAACAACAGGAGCCCTTTCAGCAGTGCCTAGAAGTCTGAAGAGACATCACAACATTCTTGAATGTGAGCAAATCATACCAGCTCAGCTCCAGAAATTAATGCTGTTTGGAACATCAAGAAGCCTACCAAGATATCTCTGAGATGACTCAAGATATCTTGGTTAGATTCCAAATTGCAGACTATAACCATCCCAGCATAGGCTGTGATGAAATATAGTCGTTGTCGTTGTCGTAGTAGTAGAAGTAGTAGTAGTAGTAGTTTCTTCTGTTGCTCCTGCTGGTGCAGCTACTATTACTGAAAATGAAGAAGCTGAAATACTGTGGAATTTCTGCATCCAAACAGAAACATCTGGTACATAATACACTGGATTTAACAGGAGCAGAGAAGAAAAGGTTTTGAACTGTAGATGTGACAACACTTGAGGATGCGAAAATTGAAGAAAAAGAACACGGAAAAGTCACTAAGTACAAAGATCTTCAGACTGAGAGAGAACAACTAAGGCAAAAAAAAAGAGGCAAAAATTATACCAATACTAGTGGGTGCTTTAGGTGCTAAAATGAAAAGCTTGGAAAAACACATGTACGCTTTAGGTGTAAATAGAATTACTCCACATGAGCTGCAAAAGGCAGCTCTACTTCAAAGTACACACATTCTGAGGAAATACCTCTAGATGTCCTAGGTCCTTGGAAAGAACTCAATATTTAGAAAACACCAGCCACTATCAGGTGGGCTGCGATTAACTAGATGATGATGACGATGACCTCAGAATGCCAGATGTTACCTCAGAAAGCCAGGTGCAGGGGAGGGCACCAAGGACACAGGTTGTGTCATGCTGCGTTGTGTGCTCCCGGAAGCATTTGGTGGGCCACTGTGAGATACAGGAAGCTGGACTAGATGGGCCTTTGGCCTGATCCAGCGGGGCTCTTCTTGTGTTAGTGTTTCTCAAGGTTCTCTACCATACCACTTCGCATGTTCCACCCATTCAAAGTATCACCGGAAATAACTATTCTGGCCAGTTATTTCTGGGTTGGGAGGCCAGATGTGACATGACAAACACAAGTAAGAGGCTCAGAGCAGACAAGAGGGCTTTTGGAGCTCTGCCCACCAAGTTAAGCCTACTACCGCTGCTTGTTGCATAATGTTCCTGGTCTCGCTGCAGGGCAGCAGGGGTCCAGGAGTCTTGCAAGTACCACCAGACCACCTCAAGTACCACTGGTGGTACCTGTACTACTGGTTGAGAAATACTGGTGCAGATGAATAATCCTTGTTTAACTTATCTCACTATCTGATGAAAAGGAACTGCCAATAGATTCATTCAAAAACATATTTTTAGCAGGAATGCAATAGGTAAATGTGCAGGGGCATTATAGGAGCGTTAGGGCCCAATCCTGAACCCTCTCGGCACTGACCCCTAGTGCTGGTGCTGGGAGCTGTAAGCATGCCATAAAGCATGCTTACAGCACCTGGAGAGTAGGGAGTACTGGTGATGGGCCCATGCCAGTTAGGCGCCAGGCCCAGTGCTAGTAGGAGGATGACACGCTGCAATGGGGGGTGGGTGATAGTGTGGCTTCTGGGGTGTGGGGGAGGCAGAACAAGGGTGGGGAGGAACTGGGGCTGGAAATGGGTGGGAGTGGCAAAGCTCTGCTCTGCCATATCCTGAACTCTGTGATCGGGCTGAAAGGCTTAGCACGGAGTCTCTCAAGTCTGCACTGGCAAAATAGCCGGCATGGGGCTTTCCCCGGGGGAAGGGGACTTTCATTCTGTTCCTCCAAGGAGAATCCTAGTGACTTCCCAGTGCTTGCTGGATACAGTGCTAGCTGCCGTGTTGCTGCTGCTCCGGCCGGCGCCAGGAAGCATAGAATTGGGCTGCCCTTTCTCTCCGAGGGACTGACGCTTCTTGAAGGAGCTTGGCAAACAGATGGTTAATGCGGTATCCCCCTTGCTCCCGTTTTGTGCTTGCTTCAGGACATGGCAAAGCGCCAAAAAGATTTTATTGATTTGCCATCCTCATTAACGACCCAGAGATGCCCACTGCCAAGATGTTTTCTCCAATTCTGCAAACTCAGAGGCAAGATATGCAGATTCCAAACTCCACGAATCAATGAATTTCCTTTTACAGTGCAGTCCTTACCCAAAGCCCAGAGTCTAATGCTATAGTAAAGAAAGAACCAAATGACATCTTCTTAAGGGGCACAAGAATATTTTTTTTAAAAGGTGTGTTCTATAGATTGTTTCAAAAAACACGAGAAAATAGTTTTTATCTTTCTGTGTCTTGGGGAAAGAAAAAAAATCTACCCCAAGAAATTTCTTTAACAAAGGGAACATTATTTCAGACTCTAACATTGCTGCCTGCCTATTATCATTAGTCATAAGCTAAGCCCTGCACTAAATGTCTACTGAGCCCAGATAATGTTCATTTTGTCTAGAAGACAGGTTGCTGCCTGTCAAGGAGAGATGGAATAAATGACAGGTTTGGACTCTGTGGCTTGCAGGCATATTAGGCTAAGAAATCGCCAACATGATGAAAAATTATTTTGTCAAAAATTTGTAGGTCACCCATCATTGTCTAATGTATTCCATGATTAATTGAGAGCATAGATCAGCATTATGTCTTCCCAGTGAATCGCTTAATTGTTGCCTGCTTCATGCTCTTAATGTAATGACGAAGCATCTGGTCCTTTCACATGGGCTTTCAAATGCCAGCTTTTGCATCCAGGTTATGGGAAACGGTAATGTTAGACTTAAAAGGACTCCTTGAGATTAGAACTTCCAGAAACCATTTCTCGTTTTGCTTCAGCTTCTTCTTCCTTCTTTTTTATATGACTGTGCACACGGTAGGCTGAGTGTTAGTGTTAATGTATGTAGATTTTATTTCTGATGAGTGATTATTTGACTGCTCATTTTACGAAGATTTATGGTGTGCTTTCTATCTCCTGACTGCAGCGCTACTCTTATCTTTAATAAAAGAGATGAGGACATTAATCAGCCTTTGTCAGGAGTCCTGACTAAGACATTAAATGTACTGTATGGGATAGGTAAACACGCTCCAGATCCTTCTCTACTCCAGTAGATCAGGCAAAAAAACACTCATTATATTTATCATAATTTCACATCTGCTGTTTTTGAAGCAATGTACCATGAGGCCATAAACTGTATTACAACTGTGCATAAATTCAACTGATTTGTGGCTGGAGTAACTAATTCCTAAAGTACATTTTAGAAAAACAAGCAGTGAGCCCTGAAATTGCAATTCCATAAAGGCACTAAATTACTGACTGAGGAATCAAGAATTTGCTTGATGTGATTCTGCAGTGACCATTTTATAAAAAGTGACAGTGTACCTGTGATTGAATCAATAAAATAAGGACGAATGAGCCATACACTCAAACAAGATTAAAGAGGAAGACAATGACAGAGGACAGACACATGGGATATAAATAGAGGAAAGTGTAATGTTTTTCCCAAAATAGCTTTAGGATGTGACTATTAATAATGTGAACATTAATTTGTCACCAATCATTTAGATGTTTGGTGTGTGCATGTGTGTATATGGGGGGAAATCCGCAAACACGAACACCTTAGTTTTAGTTCAGAACAGGTGGTATGATAAGGGATGAGGATGCATGTAATTTATGAGCAAAAGACTGAAAAAAACCCCTTTAAAAATATGTCACACTGAGTTAAACTGCCTGGATCTTTGCATTTGAAAATTGGGATTAACCCAGGAAACTGCCTTACTTTACAATTGGATTAAGTGGGAGGAAATATATGGTCAAATGGCTTGCAATAAATAGGTAAATGTTGGTCTCCTGAAAAGAAAACAGACACAGACTTGTACAGCAGAAATTGAAGTGTCTCTCTTCCCATCAATGTTATGACTATTATTCAAATCTAAAGCACACTTACCACATGGCCTCCGCTGTACCCAGCATTCATCAGGGGCAAGCCGGAGGTCTTGGGGTTTTCCCTCTTACCCCAAACAACTCCCCAGCTTGCCCTATGGGACCAATTGGATATCCACCAGCAATTTAGCTGGTGGAAGTCCAAGCAGGCTGGTGTAACGCTGGCAGGCCTGGGAAGGAGGGGCGAGAATACAGTGGAAGAGCCCTCTTCCGATCCGTCCCCCTTCCCTGGCCCAATCCGCTCCCTGTTCCACCCTTGCCCACCCAGAAACACCCCTCCCTACCTCTGAACCACCTTCTTCAGCTCTTCACTTTCCTCTGCCGGTGTCTGGGACTTGGATTCAGCATCAGCGAGGTGGTACAAACCTCTCCTCTGGTGGTGCTTGCTCTCCAGGTGCTGCGATGGGCCTTACGGCACATTTGCAACACCCTCCTCTAGCTCAAGGACTACTGCGCCAGCAAACCATCGACATAGGATTGCCTTCTTTCCGGAAAGTAAATCCCTTTGATTTCAGAGGGACTTGCTTCAAAATAATACTCCAGACCTAAGCTCATTTACCTGGAAATAAAACTCACTGATATTTGAATGCCCTTTGGGGATTTAGAGTGGGGGTAAAAATTAAATAAATAAATATTGTTGCTGATGATTTCATTGGCAACGTCCCTGGCACTGTACAAACTAATAACCCAGCGGTGGGCAAACTTTCAGCTTTAGGGATCCTGGACCTTTAACAATTGTGTGTGAGAGAGAATTTCAGCAGGTACAAACTGCACCTGCTGAAATTCCCTCTTCTATACATTCTATTCTATTCCCTCTTCTGGAACCCTTCCCTGTTCCATCTCCTCTCCTCCCAACCCATGTGCAATTTTACCGGCTGTAGTGAGCAACCTCTGTTGCCAGGCGGACCTGGCCACTTGCCTATTGCAGCAGCGGCCAACTACATTCACTGGTGCTGTTGTGTTTGTAACAGCCATACAGCCGTTTATGCTGCTGGAACACTCATTTTGGTGGCGTAAACGGCCCATAGGATTGGGCTGCAAGATGGTAAAAAGCACCCGTTGCCACTGCTACCACAGAGTTCAGGAGTATTCCCAGACCATGCACCTCCTCCTTCAGGGAATGTAATGCTTTCAAGGACAGGTGAAACCAACACCCCTTTCATCTTTCCTACGATGAAGACTTTGATCAGGATTTCAATGTATTGAATTCAATTCAAATTCAAATTAGCAATGATTTATTCCAGGGGAGTCAAACATAAGGCCAGATGTGGCCCACAGAAGCTTTTCATCCAGCCCTCAGGCTCAAGGCTGCTGAACAGTACTAAGGTGTTGAAAGGCAGCCCACATGAAAATTGGGCTCTCCCATGTCATGAAATATGATGAAGATTTGTGTATTTTCTCTTCTGTCATTTGCAGCTAATGAGTTCCAAAGTGAGAAAAAGTGCTTATTTTTGGTTATGACCTATTTAACGATATCACTTCCTGCCTAATGACATCACCTTCAGCCCTCAGCAGGTATCCTGATGCTATTCGGCCCTTGGTATGAAATGAGTTTGACACCCCTGATCTATTCCCTAACTGCAGCCAGTTACACATTCATAGTTCAATTGTGGCTTACTAATTTGCCAAAGAGGAAAATTAAGTTGGATTCTGTAGTTACTGATGGTGCTGTTCTCCAGATCTTTGGACCTCAAGAGATGCATTTAGATAAGTGTTCCTCAAACTGTGGGTCAGGACCCACTAGGTGGGTTGTGAGTCAATTTCAGGTGGGTTGCGTAGCACCAGGCTCAGCTGCCATTGAAAATACAGAACTGAAAATACAGGACACAGAGCTGCTGGGCAGGGTGGCTTCCAGGTAGGAGAGAGTCATGGTGCTTTGGCCTGAATAGGTGGGAAGATGGGATGCTGTAAAGTGGGGAGACCTGTGTGGTTGGAGAAGGATTCAAGTCTGAATGCAGGTTGGCAACCTTCAGTCTCGAAAGACCATGGTATAAGCCTACAGCACCCGGTATTCCCAGGCGGTCTTCCATCCAAGTACTAATCAGGCCCGACCCTGCTTAGCTTCCGAGATCAGACGAGATTGGGCATGTGCAGGGTAACAGTTGCTGCAAGTCTGAATCAAGTTCTGCAAGTGGAATGTCTGAATTTCAAGCTATGCAAAATAACAGCACAAGTGTGCTGTGTGATGGAACCACTGGCTGATTGCAGCTCAGGTTTGAAATTTAAATTATGTCACTTCTAGCCATGACATCATTTCCAGGTTAACGACATCACTTCCAGTGGGTCCCGATAGATTGTGATTTTAAAAAGTGGACCCCCCGGTGCTAAAAAGTTTGAGAACCCCTGAGTGAGATAATAAAAACAAGAGAGGACAAGATGGCTCCTTCTTGCACATACAATGACGCTTGTTCATAAATTCATACATATATGGTTTACGTGTGAGTTGAATGAAGATTGTGCATAAACTCTGGCAATCGAGAGTGTTCATAGGAAGGCATGCCAAAAGTGCCCAAGTTAACAGCATCAGCCACTTATTTAACATATTGTCATTTTGAGACTCGGAACATGCACTCCGAGATGTATGAAACCTCTCACATGAATTCCCCTTTCCTCAATGTCACTTGGAAACCAGGTATGCCGAAAGGCACTGTGGAAATTCCCATGTTTGAACCAGTCTCAGGTGGGTTGCTGGAAGATCTGCTGGACTAGTGAAGAACGCATATGACTTAGGCCTAACCATTCACGTGACAGTTTAGAGGTGTATGAAAAGTCCTTTGCATTTTAACAGGCTTTAGAGTGCATGAGAGGGCATTTCCAGTGGCAGTCAGCAATATAGCCATGTTTGCGGAATACAATCACACTCACTCACTCAGAGTGCAATCCTGGCACACTCTTTGGCCATTGCAAGTCCCTTGTGCCTGCATGTTCATCTGAAAATATGCCTTAAAGCATGTTTGCACTGCCGGAAGAGTCGGCTGGGCTGGCACGAGGACGTGCGCCTGCCTGAGGGGGCCACATCCAGTCTGTGCACCAGCCTAAGCATGTAAGGTTGTGCAAAGTTGGGGAGGCTGGCATGGGGGAGGGGTTGGGGAGGGGAGGGGGAGGGCAGAATGGGGGCATTTCAGGGTGAGGGACTTTGGAGGTGGGCAAGATGGTGGATAGGCCAGGCCCGGAAGGCATGTGGGACCAGCCTCCAGCACTTAGGCCAGATTCTAATCCTGTTTCCAAGCAGCCCAGCATTACACTGGGCTGCTCGTATCTGTGTCAGCAGTTTAACTGGCACACATCCGAGTAGCCCCACTGTGGTGACTGGGGCCTTACTCGGGGTAAGGGGACATAAGTTTCCTTACTCTAAGGCCCAAATCCTAACCAACTTTCCCGCACTGACATAACTGTGCCAATGGGGCATGTGCTTCATCCTGCAGTTGGAGAGCAGTCACAGACACCTCCTCAAGGTAAGAGAGTGTTTGATCCCTTACCTTGGAGCTGCATTGCCCTTATCTCAATGCTGGAAAGTTGGTTAGGATTGTGCCCTAAATTGCTCTCCTTCCACTGCCTAACTTGCACTGGAAATGGTTGGCCTGCCTATTCCAGCACATAACAATGTAAGAACATAAGAAAAGCCCAGCTGGTTCAGGCCCAAAGCCCATGTAGTCTAGCTTCCTGTATCTCTCGGTGGCCAACCAAATGCCTCAGGCAGCACACAAGACAATAAGAGACCTGCATCCTGGTGCCTGCCCTTATATCTGGCATTCTGAGGTAGCCCACTCCTAAAATCAGGAGGTTGCACGTACACATCATGGCTTGCAGCCTGTGATGGACTTTTCCTCCAGGTTAGTGCTGGTTAGGATTGAGCTGTCACTCACTCACTCACTCGCAGAGAGAGAGAGAGAGAGAGAGAGAGAGAGAGAGAGAGAGAGAGAGAGAGAGAGAGAGAGAGAGAATGAATTTTAATGAATGCCACACAGCATTTATTTTTGAAGAGGAAAGATAGCGTCAACACCAAAGCATGCTGCTCTGTTCTCCCCCTTTTCCACTGCCCCATTACATCTACAAATCTGCAGAGATTCTGGTCTGGGTTTATCTCTTTGTCCTCAATGGAAGCAAAAAAATAAAACTAAAAAAAGAGGTCGAAGTCCACCCAGAATTCCATCCTTTCCATTTCTTCCTATCAATCTGTGCATCACTGAACATTTCTTTCCCTGACCTTATTACTTTACTGAAATTAAGCTTGAAACAAACTGATGTCAGGTACTATAGTATATCTCCTTTTATTGCCCGCCTTGCTGAGGCCTTCCATATTGCTAATGCTGCATCTCATTTCAGATTGGTTTCGCCAGATATATATTCTGGAGTTTATAGAGAAACTGATGGATTGCACTCGGCGCAGTGGATCAGCCTTTGTGATGCACTGTGTGTAGAGGAGAGGCGAATTCGCAAACAGACACCTGACCAACGTTCGTATCTTTGGTATCAGCAAGAAATCTTGCATGCTCACCAGTGATACATAATTGCAGTACGATTGATGGTGGGCTCGGTTTAGCTTTTCTGATGAATATGCCAGTCCTGCACATATTCACATAGACGGATGTCCCATTGATTTCAGTGACACACACTACAGTAGAAATTGGGAAAGGGGAGTGAGTTGTGGTTTTAGGACTCCTGAGGGAAGTTGGGCTCCTAAGCGAACCAATGTGGCTATTCTGCTTATCCCAAAAGATTTGCTGAGAGAACAGGGCTGCATCGCCAAGGAATGGTTGTAAGTTTCTGTAGCAATTTGTTAGGAATTTAGTAGCATGTGGCTCTGTTCTCAGATTTCCTAAGGAATCATCTTACATCTTAGAACAGTGATTTTTAACCACTGTGCTGGGTCACATTGGTGTGCAGTGAATGGTCCACAGATGTGCTGTGGGAGGTTAGGGGAAGGCCATTTATTAGTAGGGCCATTGAGAGATGTGAGACCACCACTGACAGAACAGTATGCCTTGTCAATTGTAAAAAAAATCACTTGTGTGCCTTGATACTTGCCAATTTGCCATAAGATGAAAAAGATGGAAAATCACTGTCTTTGAATAACAAGCGCCAATGCCAAAAGCCCAACAACTCCCTGACTTCATGCAGAGAGAATTCCACCATCTGTGAATTCATTCCATGATTCCATTCATCCATGGATGCTGATCCCCACCCCCCCCAGGATTCATACCCTAATGGAGCTGAACTGGTCAGGACTGGAAGCCCTTCCGAGTCCCGCAGAGACCGCATGTGACCACCCACAGCCTCTGTGGGCTTTAGAATGGCTGTTTAGGCCAAAAAAAAAAAAAAAGCGCTACTTCTGGTTTTATGACAAACTGGAAGTGATGTTTTTATGCCTTATAAGGCATTATGAGGCCTGGGGAGGGCTTCCCCAGGATTCAGAATGCTTTTTAAGGGCAAAAATGTCATGTCCGGTTTTATCGTAAAACCGGAAGTAGCTTTTTTTTTTTTTTTTTTGCCTAAACAGCCATTCTGACGCCTACCGAGGCTGTGGGTGGTCACACACAGCCTCTGTGGACCTCAGAAGGGCAGGGCCTCTGGACCTGACCAGAGACCAGCTCTGGTTGGGGGGGGGCCTCTGAAATCCGCAGATTTCAACTTCCACAGATTTCCTTATCCATGGGGGTTCCTGGAATAGAACCCCCTGGATAATGAGGGCCAACTGTATAATTTCTGTGTCTGAAAGCAGCTGGTTTTTTAGGTTAAATTCATGATGCGGATGTTATCCAAATTACTGGTATCACCAAATAGGAAGTGAGTTCCACTGAAATCTTTGGGAACTGATTCCAAGGTTTGAGGATAATGAATTTGAAGTGTTGGTCGCCTCCAACGTGATCATCAAAACCATGCATTCTCACATTTCATGCGGGCACAACTGTATTTATTTTTTCATTTGAAATATGTATACCTTATATTTATACCTATAAATATTTTAAATATTAACCCCATTTCAAACATTTATACCCCTCCCCCCAGATTACTGGGGAATGCACAGTAGCTTGCAAAATTCATACAATCACAAAAGCAGCAGCACTTTGTGACACAAAGAAACCTGTAGACACAACCAGCATTAACAATAAGCACTTTGCCATGTCCCACAAAAGAGCGAAAAATTTAAACAAAGTAACTAATGCTGAAACAAAGAGCAAATATAAAGAAGGAAATGAAAAAGAAAAGTTTTTAGTCCCTCCTCTTTGCACTATTGCTGTGCATGTGTGAATACAATTTAAGAGGGACAGGACAAAAAAGAGAACATTTATTGGGCCAATGTGGGTTTTACACCCACATTTCAGATGTGGGAACTGCAAGGACAGCTTTCAGAATCATGTGTGAAAATGCCCTTCACTGCAGCCAATTATATGGTACAACTTCTCTAGGTTGAAGAGTCCCTTTTCCTGTTCTCTGAAATGTCTGGGTTTTTTTTCCCCACTCCGTTCCCAAGGGTGAAATATAGTGGAGTGAAAAAGAGATGCTTACTGATAATGAAAACAAAACATACTTATTCACCCAAAGTAATCTTATCTTTGGAAAGCTGTGATTGTTATCAACAAAATATACACCTTAGTTTGGAATCTTTCCCTGCTTAAAGTGACAGCAACAAAGGATGTCTTCACACAGTTCCCCATTTATATCCACGGCTGCTCTCTGACTTTCATTAACTACAAATACTGGGGAAGTGGGAGAGCATAACTTTTTGATTCTTGGAAAATTGGCAGTACTTTTTACAAAGACAAGGAAAGACACAAAGAATTGTGGACTGAAAGCAACAGGGAAGCTTCTCTGGATAGCTAAACACTCCCTGTCATGGTAATGTTCATCTGACCAGCTGTTTAGAATTTTAGAATATTTGTTTGCATTACACTAAGTAGTATGTTCTATAACCCTGTAGGGCAGTGGGTCTCATTTAGCACCAGGACCCACTTTTTAAAATGAGAATCTGTCAGGACCCATCATCAGAAGTGATGTCATGACCGGAAGTGACATCATCAAGCAGGAAAATTTTTAACAGTCTTAGGCTGCAATCCTACTCACACGTACCCAGGAGTAAGTCCCATTTACTATCATTGTTAAAAGAATATACATAGTAGCCTGTTAAAAGTACAGATCTGTAATACTTCCCCAAATGCAGTCACATTCCATGGTAGCGTCAAGTCAAATAGATTAAAAATTAAATATTGAAATGAATGGGGACCCACCTGAAATGGGCTCATGACCCACCTAGTGTGTCCTGACCCACATTTTGAGAAAGACTGCTGTAGGGGTAGTAGCTATTCTGCAAGGGAATATCAAAGTCGTGCCCTTTCTAAGAAACTCCAGTGGATGAGAGGATAGTGTGGCAACACCCATACAGCAGTGTAGCTAGAGGGGGACAAAATGATAAGTATTGCAGGCTCTGCAATGTGCCATGTTTTTGGCCTCTCCCCCTCGCCATCGGATCATTCCGGGCAGCGACAGCAATGTGCAGGAGAAGGCATTTGGTTTGACAAGTGCCTGCGTATTGCATCGTTGCCCAGAATGGCTCTGATGGTGAGTGGGAGGGTCTGGAGCATGGACCACTGAGGCACCTGCAGTAGTTACCATTTTGCCCCCCCCCCAGATATGCTACTGTGCCCATATGAGATGACACTAATGTAATGGGAAAATATTGCAGATCAATATTGGGTTCCTTTGAGTGTGTGTGTAATAGAATTTTGTTGTTTTCTGCATCTCCAGTGCCTGTGAACTTCAAGCAGACCCTGATTGTTTCTGGAAATTTGCCCCATGTCAGCTGCATTGTACATTTCCTGTATTTTTCAAACTTAATTGACCTTATGTATACGTTCAATTAAAAGCAATGCAGAGCACCTTCCCTCTACAGTGAGGTCTTTATTAGATAGGTTAAATGCTGATACATGGCTCATAGCCAGGGGACTGAGGGTTGATACAGTAATAAAGTGGGAGACTTAATATGCAATAATATCTTTAAAGCCTCTTCAGTGTTTTATTTCAGCAATTCAGTTATATTATCTTAACCTTATCTCATTAATGCAAGAGGTGTTCTGGAAGGCTTGAGATCCAAATCTTGAAGAGCTAATCTGTTATTAATTAATATATTGCATGGTGAAGTGCGGAGAAAGGCAAGGCAGCATATTTGCCATTCTAAGTGATGAACAGCCAAATCCTAACTTTCCAGCACCAATGCTATCGTGCCAACAGGGTGTGCTGTATCCTGCAGTGGGGAGGGCATTTTTGGAGGTACCCTCAAGACAAGGGAACATTGGTTCCCTTACCTCCTGTCTGCATTGAGGTTACATCAGCACTGGAAAGGATTGGTTAGGACTGGGTATTGCATTGATAATGCAATGTTAAGCATTTGGATATTTCTATCATCCCGATTCACTCCTTTGCTGTGCTGTCTGCAAAATATAATAACTTCTAAGCAGTGTGTAAAACAAAGTGCTCAATTCACTTTATTAAAATATCCAATAATAATTGATTTAAAGGCAATAAAATGTGTTCATTAGAGAGCTTATATTTAAGAAATATTGAAAGTATACCTAAAACTGTCACTTTTATTGTGAATGAACAGGATAATATAATTTGAAAAGAGTGTGATTATACTAAAGATTTGTCCTGCAGCATTATCTGATAGCTCGTAAAGTGCTGAAATTTAATATGATGCTTTCAGTCAGTTTAATTGAAATTTAATTGCCACTTTGGGCAGAAGGTTTAGATCTGATCAATAAAATATTAAAGATTTTGCGCTTTCGCTTGGAACCGTTTCGTAGCCAATGCATCAAGGGTGGCTGGTGTTTTTTAAGAAATATGCAATTGTTCTACTTCCCACATTGCAGCATGTCATTTGCTAATTTGAATTTTTTTAATGCGCTGTACAGATAAATAGTGGAAATAATAAAGCCAAAGTTGATCCATTTAATTGCAACAAGATGAAAGGAATAACGGTCACCTTCAGATTCACGAGAAAGGCATTAATGTAAAAGAGCCATAAATATTTTGAAATGTCAAACCTCAGAAAGACAGAGCCCAACATGAGACTAGCTGTAAATCAGGCACATAGAGGAACCTTGAGAGAAAAGATGGTTCTTTGGTATTTTAGAAATAATTACTAATACAAAAAGGGTAATGATGAACCTATAAATTACATTAAAAAGGGCCATTAGAGAAGGATTAGTTTATAAAGCTGAGAGATGGTTCCTGAAAATGATACTGCCAAGTTATTCCTACTTCTCACTTCATATTATTCAAGAAACCCAAAATTATCTGATTAATGATAAACTAATTGATTGCTATTCTGCAGTTTAAGTACCCTGACCTGATTTGAACCAGAGATCAGTTTCAGTTTTATTCTTTTTGGGTTGGGGTTGGAGGTGGGTCAGATATGTGACAGTACAGAAAAAAAGGATACTGCTGTATTCCTCATAACCTCTAGGCACAACTTCAATTCAAGGAAGTTTGGGTGCTTTTCTTTCTTTCTTTCTTTCTTTCTTTCTTTCTTTCTTTCTTTCTTTCTTTCTTTCTTTCTTTCTTTCTTTCAGGATGTCTTGAAGAGGAGGACTTCACCTATCTCTGCATAGTGGGGAGGAATGAGCCCTCCCCACTTCCACACCATTTCTCCATTGTTTTTTCCTTTTCCCATCAAGCCTTTTTCACATGACCTTGATGACAGCAGATACATCTGGAGGTGAGCAAAATGCTGCTCCTCTAGTTTCCTAGACAACTGCACTTCAGCTGTTCAACACTCAAGCTGAACTGCAATTGCCCATGTCCGGCTGCAGTTCGTCCCATTTGTTCTCACACCTTTCAGCTTCCATTAGGAAAAGGGGTGGGATAGCAATTGAACAAATAACACAAAATGTCACCACCCAACTTGTTCCATTATGATGGAACATTGCTCGGTGTAACAATACTTGCATGTAAAGCACTGGTGCGCACCGCCTGGCCACCGCCGTGAAGTGGTGAGCTGGTAGGTCTTTCTGAAGACAGATGCTGGATGCCCACCAGAGCAGGTATGGCAGCACACAGGACAGGAGGGAGGCAGGGAGGGTGTGAAATGGATAGGGGATGGGTGGAATGGGGAAGAGATGGGGCAGGGAGGATGGATCAGGTCTGGAAAGGGGACAGGTCTGGTGGCAGTGGTACCTACTGAATCCTAACCCTGTTCCCGGGCCTGATCATGGGTCAATGCAGACTTGTACCAGCTATAGAACTGGCGCAGGTCCGAGTCATGGCAGCTGCTGGGGCTTACCTGGTGCAAAAGAACAAATGTTCCCTTATCCCAAGGAGGTCTCAATGTGCCAAACCCCCCCTGTAGGATACAGTGGTAGCTCATTGGTGCCACAGCATCACATGTGGGGAGTTATTTAGAATTGGGCTGTTAGAGAAGTATATTTCCCATGCTCTACTAAATGCTTATTGTTGCTATTCCAGTCTTGTCCTCTCTACCCATTTCTCCTTCTGTCTTCAGTCATTCTGCTGAGACAAGCTTCTTCCTCTGAAAGCATCTTTCTCCACCAGGAAGATGCTCTGATCTGGGGCCCAACTGCTTGCCACATCACCTTCAAGTGCATTTAAGCCTCTGTGCATTTAAGCCTTCTCAATCCCACCATTTCTGATGATGATTCACAGCATGTTTGATCTGGAATCCTGCCAAATTTACCTGAACTATTCTGGATTGAATGGACTGTGGAATGGCGTTGATAGCCTCTCCTTTGACTTTCCATCTCCTGATTCCTTCCTTTGACTATTTGCAATAATAGCAGCTATCACCGTTCTTTCCTTCTCTTCTGTGTTTGTACCTTCCGCAGGTGGCTTAACTGTCATGTCTGGAACAGTCTCCCCTTCTTCATTCATCACGCTACCTCCCTTTCCTCTTCACAATCCTTCCTTCACTTTTCCTGCTACACATTTAATAGGACATCTTTGCCATATTTTTTGCTGCTATTGTCAGTAGCGTAGCTAGAGTGGGTGCAAAGCAGTACATTTTGCAGGCGCCTGAACATGCCGTGCAAGGGGGGCCCCTCCCTTTCAGAGCCATTCCCAGTGGTGAGAGCAAACCAGAGGTGATGCCTCCATTTTGCTTTTACCAGCAGGAGTGGCTGTGATGGGGAGGTTTAGGGGCCCCTAGCATGGCACATTCAGGTGTCTGCAAAACTTACTGCTCTGCTCTAGCTCTATTACTGACCATCTGATCTCCCCAATCTCCATCCCCGCTGCTCTTTCTCCACGGCAGAGGCATAGCTAGGTCATTTTACACCCGGGGCCCATAAAATTTTGTCACCCCATATGACATAATTATGAGTAATTAATTAATTCACATTTTTATACCACCCTTCCTCTAAGCAGCACAGGGTGGTGTACATGGTTCCTCCCCTTATTTTGTCCTAACAACAATCCTGTGAGGTAGGTGAGACAGAGATAATAATAGCCATGACATGAAATGAATAATAATAACGGCCAGAAAATAAATGCAGTGAATTTCCCCACAAGCAATGGATGAAATTCTGCATAAAATGATATGTAACATGATGGCATTATTCCTAAAAGTCACAATTTCCAGAATTTTGGTCACTAGGAAGATTGTGGGGGATCCAAGCTTGGAGGGGGAGGGGAGAAAGGGAGATCGGGGGATCCAGGCTTGAAGGGGGGAGAAAGGGAGATTGGGGGGATTCAGGCTTGGAGGGAGGGAGAAAGGGAGATTGGGGGGATCCAGGCTTGGAGGGAGGGAGAAAGTGAGATTGGGGGGATTCAGGCTTGGAGGGAGGGAGAAAGGGAGATTGGGGGGATCTAGGCTTGAAGGGGGGAGAAAGGGAGATTGTGGGGGTTCCAGGATTGGAGGGGGGGAGAAAGGGAGATTGGGGGGATCCAGGATTGGAGGGGGGAAAGATTGTGGGGGATCCAGGCTTGGAAGGGGGGGAGAGAAAGGGAGATTATGGGGGATCCAGGCTTGGGGGGGAGAATAAGCATATCACTATCAGGACTCGCCCAGCTTTGCAAATCTAAAAACAAGTAAAAATTCACCTTACAGCTGAAGCCTCTGTTTTATTCTTGGGGGGGGGAGGCTGCCTTCTGGAGCATTTGCTGAGCTCCACTTTCTTCAGATCGGGACCATGCAGCTAGCCTTGCACTCCCCTGTGCCCAACTTGACCAGGAACCAAGGCACATTTGCCTACTCATGAGTAAACACAACCAGGTGGCTTCCTTTCGCTTTCCATAGGGCTCAATACATTCTGCTTGGGGGAAGGGACTTCCTGCTTGAGTATTCTTTGGGAGCTGCTTTCATTGGACAGGAACCATTCTGGTGCCGTTGGATTCCTCTCAGCCTGCCCTTTCCGACGCAGTAAGGCAAGTCTGCCTACTCGCGAGTAAATGCGCGATATGGCTCGGTTTCACTTGCCATAGGGCTCCATGCATTTTTGGGTTCCCAGTTTTTTGGCCATAGCTTTTGATGGAAAGGAGATATGTCACTCAGGTTTTTTTACATTGCATTCCGCTGGAAATTCCACATACAACGGTATATAGCATGATGGGGTTACTCCTATCCTCTGCGATGTTAGCGATGTTGGGTCATTTGTGGTGTCACCCCCCCCAAGAGTGGTACCCAGGGCGCCCCCCGCCCCTCTCTATCTATGCTACTGCTCCACGATTTATTCACTTTTCTCCTGGTCACGTATGCAACTGTAGGTCATCTGAGGGAGATCAGTCACTGTTATATAGTCTCTGTACCACAAAATATATTGTTGATAAATAAAGTAGTAATGCTTATGGGCTTGTAATCTTATTAATACTGGGAATGGGAAGGGTTGCTAGCTCCTCTCCAATTATCACAGTAGAGTCCATGCTTCTATTGAGAACGTCCCAGGTTCAACCTATGGTGTCTCTAGTTTAACAACGATCTCTGGTGGCAAGATTGGAAAAGATCTCTACCCAAGACCTTCAAGGCTTGCTGATTTGTACCAGACAGGGTTTGATGGACAGAGGGTCTGATGCAACGTAAGGCCTTTCCAGGTATTCAGGGAATGTTTTAAAATCTTTGTAGCCTCTCAGATACATGAGGAAGAGCTTCATTGCATTAATGAATCTTAAAAGTGCTTAACTTTGGCAGAATCATCCTTTTTTTTGTATAATCAATTACAATAATTTGCAATAGCACCTGTAGTAGATTTTAAAGTATACACGTTTATTGATGTATTTCAGCCATTCTAACTCTGTGTTTCTTTACGGTATATGAATACATTTATTTATTTACAGCCCAATCCTATCCCCCGCCACAAGCATGCCATGGAGGCCATACTACATGATATGGTGGTGGGGCAATCAGGAGAGCTTCTGGAGATATGTTTTGTTCTCTTGCCTTTGGCTAAGCCCCTGATGGCCTTTGGACCTCCTTGGACCTCTGTCAGCCAGCGGCGTAGTTAGAGGGGGTGCAGAGCACTAAGTTTTGCAGGGAGCCTCACTGAGGAGTGCAAGCGCTCCTCCCTTCAAAGCTATTTCAGGCAGTGGGTGCAAAACGGAGGTATACACCTCCATTTTGCAACCACTGCCTGGAATGGCTTGGGGGGGGGTGTTTACATGTCACAGCAAGGCTTCCTGCAAAACATAATGCTTTACACCCCCTCTACCTACACTACTGATGTCAGCTCTATAGCTGAGTAAGTCCACAGAGAGTAAGGAGGCAGTGCAGGCTGAATTTTGGGATAGGATCCACATTTGCTATCAAGATCCCTTCTCCAACCCACTTCCCTCTTCCTGCTCTTTCTCTGAATCAGCCACTACCCCCCCTTTGCCTCCCCATGAAACCCCCCACCCACTGGCCTACCTTCTCCAGTGCAGTTCACTAGTTGTGACAACTCTGAATGGTCAGCTGATGGCTTGCTGTGCAAGCTGCCACAAAGCCATCTACAACAGTGGTACAGAATAAATGACTTTGACAAAGTGCAAGTGGTGCCATAGGATTGGGCTGTACATTTATAGTCCATGGTGGAACTCAAGGCACCATGCAGTGTTCTTAAGCAGATAGCTCTCCAGCAGGGTGACCAGATACAATGGGGGACAGAGCACCTATACCTTTAACCATTGTATAGAAGAGGGAATATTGGCAGGTGCAGCTTTGTAAACCCTTCCATGTTGAGCTGCACCTGCTGAAATTCCCTCTTCTATACAGGCATGTGCCACTTAACAACTGTTTGGTTAACGACAGACTGCTTATATGACGGTGGTCAAAGCACAATAAAGATGCTTTTAATGAGGCAATCGCGTCTCCCATAGCCTGCAGCAGAGTGTCTCTTAGTGGCTCTTAGTGGCTCACACCAGAGAGGCTCTGAGTGAAAAGAAGAGGCATTCTGTCTCCAGCAGCCTATGCAGCCAGCTAGTGCCTGGCAGGGAGTGTCTGTTTACACAACAAAGGCAATAGATTAGACTGAATGTTCACTTAATGACCTAATCACATAACAACAGGGATGGGGGGAACGTATCCTCATTGTTAAGTGCTGCACACTTGTACAATGGTTAAAGGTATAGGCACTCTACCCTCCATTTTATCCGGTCACCCTGCTCTCCAGGCATCGCCAAGACTTGACTTCAGCAAGGTGTCATGTTGTGTACCCAGACTATACTTTGTAATACAGCATATATGGAAACTTATATAACTCATTTATAAGGAATTGTATGCAGGATTATGTGTCTTAATCCATGTAACATATAAAATTATATGTGTTGAAGGCGCTAACATTTTACCAGCACCTTTTCTACATAAACAAATACATTTAAATATACCGAAATGCTTTACAGACTCCCAGACTCTTCTAGGAGACAGGAATACATTTCTTCTCATTTGTTCAGGTACATTCAAGACTTTGTTCACTTGACTACAAAAACAGCCCCAAAATATTTTAAATTCCAAGAGGGGAAAGAGGAGGAGTATATGAAGTAAACTGGTTGGAAATAATGAGGTCACAAAGTTCAGGGAAAGCCAGTTTATTATCTGCTGAAATTAAGTGTTGTCCCAGGATTTTCATGTTCGGTTCCTGAGCCGGAACTAGTCAAAGTAAAAATTCCAGCCTGGGAGCAAATTATGCCCGATTTCAAAGAGAATGATTTAGCTCTTTTTGAAATTCTATCTGCACATAAAGAATAAAGATCAAGCCAGCCCGATGAGTAACCAAACACTGATAAATGAACAAATGCTTCACCTTTCCACAAATATGACTTCAGGCAGGCCCCTGTTTAAAATATTACTTACTTTGGTGCATGCCTCTCTGTCTTGCCGAGGCTTGTCTCTCGAGAGACACCGTGATCTAATGGACAGAGCTTTATGAGCGTGGAGGTGGAGGAACCTGGTTAATCTCTTGAGTCTATCAGTAATTTGATTCATAGCTTTGGGGGAATCACTCATACCTTCCTGGTGACGGTTTCTTCATCCACCCCATTTTACAAAGTGACCCAGTGGCATATTGTGAGGCTCCAAGACACTCTCCACATGATGGTTTTTATTCATTCCCCTGATGAAAATAGTCACATGGGAAGAAGCTACACATTTTCCTAATTACAAGTTAGAGGTAGGCATCTCAAATTCTGGAACCAACTTAGCAATGACAACTGGTTTCTAATCCACAAGTACAGTGGTTCCCAAACTTTTTCAACAGGTGGTTCCCTTGATCTACTGGGCCATTGGCCACGACTCCTTAGTAGGGCCTGGGCCCAGGAGAGGGGGGTAATTTGCACCTGGTTCCAGGGTCAGAAAGGGGGCTCAGAAGCCAAAGAAGGGTGCCCAGAAATGTCCCGGAAACTTACATTTTCCAATCTCACCCAGACTCACTGACCACATGGGATGTGCATGGCCTCAAGTACTGCCAGAAACCACATGCACCAGGCCCAGGACTGCATACATTCCTTAAAAGCGTCACACCTGGGAGGAAGCTGGCCTGCTCCAGGAGCTCTTTGGCTTGTGGACCTGCTTTCATGAAGGAGTGGATGGGAGCTCAGGGACACAGCTACGTGGCTACAGCTGCTGCAGAAGTGCTGCCCACCCCATTGTCCCCCCAGTCTGTTTCATCCCCTCCCTCTTTGCCAAGGGGCCCCAAAGAAAGTTTGTACCCCCTGATAGGACTCCTTTTGGAGGCCCTGATTAGGGCTACAATCCTATATATTCTGTAGGGCAGTGGGTTTTTTTGTGAAGATTTTACAGCTCCCCTGGCTGGTTTCCGCGGCTCCCCAGGAAGCCACAGCTCATAGTTTGAGAACCATTGCACAAGTAGTTAGTGATCTAAACTAACTCCGTACTACGATATTATACAGAGACTCTTAGCATTTTCATGCTAAAGTAAGTCCCATTGAACTCTCATTTTGTTTGACATAGGGCGCAATCCTAACCCACTTTTCAGCACCGACGTAAGGGCAGTGCAGCTCCAAGGTAAGGGAACAAACATTTCCTTACTTTGAGGAGGCCTCTGTGGGTGCCCCCCCCCAACTGCAGGATGCAGCACACACCTCAGTGGCACAGCTATGCCAGCGCTAGAAAGTTGGTTAGGATTTGGGCCATAATCAAGTACATTGTGGACCTTCCAAGCTTCCCAGGAGTTTATATTCTCCCATGGAGCTTTTGCAAAAGTGGGGATTTGCCATCTCTTTGGTATGTGGAACGCCTGCATGAAGGAAATAGTGGAAGTGGTACAGCAAGTGGGGGGTTGGGCTGCCCCAGTGCCATGCTGGAAGGGAGTACTGTGTGAGGCCCAGCCAAGATGGCAGCGGTGGGAGATGCAGAAGCACCACCAGGTGTGTAGACCTGGCTGCTCCCACCACAGCCTCCTTGTGTTTCGGCAACTTTGCGGTCTTGTTGCCTCCCCATTCCTACACCTTTGGAAGCTCTCGTTGAGCCTCCAAAAGTGAAGGAAGTGGGCAACACTGACAACCATTTCCAGAAATGGAAACCCACTAGGTTTGCGACTCTGCTGCTTATTTTGAGAGTTTGACCAACTAAAAGTCCACAGCCTTTATATGTTCTTGCGATTATCCAGACTGGGGCTATTATTTTAAAGTATAACCAAATATAAGCAGCAGTTGATTTGAAACAAATGAAGATGCACAATGATCTTTAATTATTTTTATTCCTAAAAAGTTAATTTTTTTTTTTTTTGGAGCAACACAGAAATTGGTCCCATTGTCCTTCTGCACTGATGGAAGGAAAATGAAATGAGAGTGGAAATAAAAATGGCTATACCAGAGGAGCCTCCTATTTTCTCCCCATCTCCTCTGAATTTATTTCAACCGTATGCTGCACAAAAAGCTAAACGAGTGTGGGAGAAGGGTCGGGAGAGATGCCTCACTAATAGACTGTGCCACCAACCTGCCAAAGATTAATTCTATAGCACATTTTGAAACTGCTGACAAGAAACCTGCCCACAAGCAATCAGAATCCTTGGGAGAATGATTTTGTTCCTGTGTTGGTAGATGACATAGAAGGGGAGGAGGATGTTGTGCCTCATCTCTGAACATAACTGTAAGTATTTAGAAGCCATTACTGCAGGATCAGAAATCACATCAATATCTTTGTTATGTAGTTTAACTGCTTAACAACCTGATCACACAAAGTGATGGGGAAGGAAGTCCCATTTCTATCACTGGACCTGAATTCTGTTGAACCGGCTGAAGTGTGCACTGGAAATTTTCAGCCAGTGGCATAGCTAATGAAAGTGTAGCCCGTTGCTGAGCGCAAAAGGATGCCCCGGAAGTGACATCACACCCAGACTTTTAATAAAGTGAAAAATGGGGCAGTGGCGTAGCTAAGGCATCTGCTACTTTGGGCCAAAGAAGATTTTTGTCACCTCCCCCGGCCACGACAAAATCAAATTTAATTTATTAAGTAAATATATAAATAAAAAAAGTTTTCTGGTTAATTGGCCATAACTTTTGATAGAATACAGCTATTCCAATGCTGTTTGTTTCATTGCTTTCAGCATTAAATTACCTTTCTAATGACGTATAACAGGACAGTATTACTTGTACATACCAAGGTTTTCACAGTTTTAGTCACTAGTGTCAAGCTTAGCTTGTTACCCAATGCAATTGCCACCCCCTTCACCCCCTTAGCTACGCTACTGTTTTCAGCTACTTATTCAAGTAGTTATACAGAGTAATTATGCTGAGCACTCATGATGTGAAGTTTGTAAATTACAACATTTATTAGGGCTACAATCCTATGCAAGGGAGTAGGCCCCATTGCACACAATGGGACTTACTTCTGAGCAGACCTTAAGAACATAAGAAGAGCCCCACTAGATCAGGCCATAGGCCCATCTAGTCCAGCTTCTTGTATCTCACAGCAGCCCACCAAATCTCACAGTGGCCCAGCTTCATAGGGTTGGGCTGTAGGGAATCCTACATAGTCAATCAGCTGGCGCTATATTACTGTGGCCCAATTCTTGGAAACCTTATTCAGCTGAATATTTTGTTGTGTTTGTATTTATTTGGTTCTGGCTTTTCTAAAAAAAGAAAGATAGCTGAAATAATCTTCTTTTTGTAAAACCTGCTAATTCAAAGTTTAATTCTTTTTCATAGGGGTAAACTATCTTAAATCCAAATGTATATCAGGCTTGTAAATTGGCAGTAATTTGTAAATCAGTAGTATTTTATAGGCAAATGAGCATTTTATTAAATTCAGACTCATATTTCCAACTCTCACAATTGCAAAACAAAAATATACTTGGAGCCCTTTCTGAATAATTCAATCCCAAATATAGATGTATTCCCTCCTACTTTTGTGAGAAATCCTGAAAGTTAACTTGTCACAGAGACTAAATTGAATCTATTACCTACAGAGCTCTGGAGAAGATGAAGGGGGAAAAAAAGAGCAACCTTAAGATTTATCTGATGTTTGGTTGATGTATGGGTATATAAAATCTTAAGTAATACAGATAATGTTACACAATATTGCAACATATATTTCCAGTTCAACATTCTCAGACAATAAGGCATAAATGGAAATTAAAGGAAAAATTTCAGCGGTAGTCAGGAAGCACTTTTTCATCCAGAGAATCATAAACATATGGAATGGTGTGTCAGGCAAAGTTTCTGAGATAAGACTAGTGGAGTAATTACAAAATGGATTTATATCCTGAGAAATAAAAGTGCAGACAATGGAAAAGAGCTCCAAGTCAAATGATTTCAAGCCTCAAAAATGCTCTAATGAAAAAGTAACTTTTCCCAAGTTGTATCTAGATTTTTCCCCCCACGCTGCTGGCCTTCCCCTCTGTGGCCACTGCCTATATAGATAATCGTAAAGATGAGTCAGTGCAGGTTTTCTGGGCAGTGGCATAGCTATGGGGGGGCAACACGTTAAGTACTGCAAGCACCGCAATGCTTCATGTAAGTGCTGCCCCGTTCCGTCAGATCCACTCCATCACTGTATGTTTCCGTAGCTGCCCACAATTGCTCTGATGGAGAGTGGGAGGGGCCGCTTGCACAGTACCACCCTCCTGTAAGTATGCCACTGTTTCTGGGTAAGTTTAGCATTCTTGTCCTGTGCTCTGCAAATGGTACATGATCTTGCCTGTGAATCCAATGCTAGTATCCTCTTTCTTTTTACTCTACTCCCTCAAACTTCAGGTGGGATGTCGAACTTTCTTCTTGAATGTATTCAAGCACTTTACATACCCCCCCCCCACAACTAAGGATTCATTTAGAACCTTGTTATTGATTTTTTTTTAAAGTTTTTTTTTTTAATTGAAAATCTACTTTGGGAATGGCGCAGATATCACTTTGAGATTATTGCAAGAGCCAGGTAATTCATGCTCTTTGGCTGCAGATCTGAAGAATGCTGCCTCCCAGGGCCTTGGAGGTGAATTTTATCAGGGGGAACAGAGTTTATTTTGGGCCCCTTTGCAAAGGGGGGAGGGGTGAAACAAAGTGGGGGAGGGTGGTGAAAGGTAAGCAGAATGGGGGCAGGGGGACAAAACAGGGTGGGGGAAAGGGTGAAGACAGCTGGAAAAGTCTTTGGAGCCCAGGTTTACACACCCATGTGGCATCGGCAGCTAGATTCAGTAACATGGAAAACCAAATACACCCCTAAGTCTCTCTAAAATCTTTTAAATATAGAAAACCATGGAGAAAATTAGCATCATCATATTTAGGCTCACACTCAAATGGAAAGTGTCCTGTGAGTACCAAAACTTGCTTCTGCAGCAGTTGTAGTCTTGCAGCTATGTCCCTGAGCTCCCGCACGTCCCTGAGCTCCCTACGTCCATACGTCAGCTATGTCCCTGAGCTCCCGTACATCCCATATGTCCCTGAGCTATGTTCCTGAGCTTCCTGTATGGTAAGCAGATCCACAAGTCAAAGAGCTACTGCAGCAGTATAGCTTCCTCCCAGACTTGACACTGTGTTAAGGAGTGTCATGTATGCATTCCTTGGCCCAGCATGTATAGCTTGCCAATAGCTGCAGTAGCTGCAGCCACACCCTTATGGTAGTGTCCCCAGCATCCCCTGAGGGCAAAAAGTCTGAGTAGATAGGAAATGTAAGATCCCAGGAAAGTTCTGGGCCCCCTTCTTTGGCTCCTGGGCCCTTTTTAAACCCTGGGTCTGGGTACAAATTACCCCCTTTACCCCCTCTCCTAGGCCCTACTGCTGCTAAGCTCAGGCTATCTATTGATGGACCACAGCTTAGAGTCAGGGTGGGAACGCCAATAAGGGAAGAGACAATTGACCTCATCTATGTTGTAAGCCCACACTAAAGGGAGTTTGAGGCAGATCCACTGCTGAAATGCATGACTGGATGATCAAAAATGTGGCCCAATATTAGTCCAAATCACTTGTCTTCTGTTTTTTGCAGAGTGCAAGGGCAATGGGTTTCTCCTGATCTTGATTCAAAGAGAACACTGTTCGACCAAAATGATGTAACTGCGATCACACAGTGGGGACACCACTCAAATTTTGTATTTCTGGATGCACCATAAGTTTTCAAGGTCATAACTGATGTGAAAACACTAGAGAGTGCTTTCCTGGGTATGATGACCAGTCATTTGAATGCTTTGAAAAATCACTGGCGTGAGATTCAGTGCATTCCAATTTCAGCCAAAATTAAAATTTCCAGGACCTTTAGCTTCTTAGGCTTCACAAGTGTATAGTACACATTATCCTTCAATTCATCTAACTGTACTCATACAGGGCACAATCCTAACCCACTTTCCAGCACCAACATAAGGGCAATGCAGCTCTGAGGTAAGGGAACAAACATTCCCTTACTTTGAGGAGGCTTCCGCCACCCAACTGCAGGAAGCAGCACATGTCTCATTGGCACAGCTATGCCAGTGCTGGAAAGTTGGTTAGGATTTGGGCCACTGAGACTTAACCCCTATTGCAGTGGTTCTGGACCCACTTTTTAGAATGAGAGTCTGTCAGGACCCACTGGAAGTGATGCCATGACCAGAAGTGACATCATCAAGCAAGGAAATTTGTAACAATCCTAGGCTGCAATTCTAACCACACTTCCCCAAGAATAAGCCCCATTTCCTGTCATTGTTAAAAGCATATACATAGGTAAACTGTTAAAAGTACAGATCTGTAACATTTCTCCAAATGCAGTCACATTCCATGGTAGCATCAAGTCTAAATTATTAAAAATAAAATATTGAAATGAATGGGGAACCACCTGAAATTGGCTTGTGACCCACCTAATAGGTCCTGACCCACAGTTTGAGAAATACTTCTCTAATCAGTTGTGGCCTTCCAGGTGTCCACCAAACCACTGAAAGGGAAAGAGACCCCTTGCACTGTTTCTGATATTGGCGCACCCGCAGACCATGTCCCTGACTGCCATACGTTCAGCTAAACACATGAAATAGATATATGTAAAATGTGTAGAGCTATAAAGGTCAGATCTCAGTATCTGAGGGGGATTTGTTCCCGGACCACCCCTGCTGCTGATACTGAAACCCACTGATAATAGAATTCATGGGTGGGGTCCAATAGGATCTCTGAATGTAAGTGCCTCAGAAAGCTCCCCAGAGGAATAGGAAAGGCACTTCCAGTAGTGTCCAGGAGGTCCTCTTTGAGTCCTCCAGACCTGAGTTCAGAACCTATGGTGGGTCAAATCCATGGCTTTCAAATTCTTGAATAAAGAGGACCCACTTTATGTGCATATAGGCCCTTTTCAAACAGCTGAGTAAGTGGAGAGTGCGGGTGTCGCCAGCAGGCATGTTCCTACTCCATGGTCCCATATAGTCCCAATCCACAAATGTTTTGTGAACGTGTGGAAGGGAATGACCAATGAGAGTTTCAAACAGAACAAAAACAATGACACTTAATCACTGCTGGCGTAAATTAATGAATTAATTAATCCATTACACGAATGGATTAAAACAATCCAATATGTAAAGATATGGGATTTTTACAGAGAATACGATCTTCATTTTTAATGCTCAGACTGTCACAGATACTCCAGTTTCTTGGAAATGGCAACAGGATAGCAGAGCAAAAAGGTAAAAGGAGGAAAACACACCGAAAAGGCAGTAAACATAATTGTTATGCATGCATCATCTCAGAATTAAAAGATGAGATGAAAATTGCAAAAGTACTTTTCAAAATTGCTTCCTAAACATGCATCTCTGAAGCGCTGTTTTTTCAAAAGCTGAGATTAAATGTTATACTCTGGTGGAACACTTTATAGGCCAAGCCTCCACCATAACTCCAGCACCAGATATACCATATTTCCCCATAAAAACCCAATTTATAAACACATTTTTCTGTCAGAAACAATACTGTCAGCTATATTTAAGTGAGTACTCTGAAGAGCGATGCAAACCTGTGAGTTATTTATTTGTTTATTGAATGGTTTTATACCCCACTTTCATGGATGTCATTACAAGGCGGCTAACAAATAAGGTAAAATGAAACTAAAATACACAAAAATAAACAAGGCCAATCATCACAGCATAAGAATACATAAATAGCAGGAGAGTGAAGTAATCTATCACATTAAAAGCTGATCTTAAAAGCTTTGTGAAATCATCAAATGAGGTTTTTAGAGAGGAGCCCCCTCCAAACTAGCTCAGTGCCTGGGCAGACCCACACCACCAAAAGAATAGGGAGAGGATGTTTAATATGCCTAATTACTTAATAGGGATGCTTAATTATTGTCACTGGGCAACTATCAGCCCAAAGCTAAGCTGTGCGGGTGCAGCCAGGCTGCATAGCCTGTACTATAAGAACATAAGAACATAAGAACAGCCCCACTGGATCAGGCCATAGGCCCATCTAGTCCAGCTTCCTGTATCTCACAGCGGCCCACCAAATGCCCCAGGGAGCACACCAGATAACAAGAGACCTGCAAGGCTTCCTGGGAATTGTAGTTTAAGAACATAAGAACAGCCCCACTGCATCAGGCCATAGGCCCATCTAGTCCAGCTTCCTGTATCTCACAGCGGCCCACCAAATGCCCCAGGAAGCACACCAGATAACAAGAGACCTGCAAGGCTTCCTGGGAATTGTAGTTAAGAACATAAGAACAGCCCCACTGGATCAGGCCATAGGCCCATCTAGTCCAGCTTCCTGTATCTCACAGCGGCCCACCAAATGCCCCAGGGAGCACACCAGATAACAAGAGACCTGCAAGGCCTCCTGGGAATTGTAGTTAAGAACATAAGAACAGCCCCACTGGATCAGGCCATAGGCCCATCTAGTCCAGCTTCCTGTATCTCACAGCGGCCCACCAAATGCCCCAGGGAGCACACCAGATAACAAGAGACCTGCAAGGCTTCCTGGGAATCGTAGTTAAGAACATAAGAACAGCCCCACTGGATCAGGCCACAGGCCCATCTAGTCCAGCTTCCTGTATCTCACAGCGGCCCACCAAATGCCCCAGGAAGCACACCAGATAACAAGAGACCTGCAAGGCTTCCTGGGAATTGTAGTTAAGAACATAAGAACAGCCCCACTGGATCAGGCCATAGGCCCATCTAGTCCAGCTTCCTGTATCTCACAGCGGCCCACCAAATGCCCCAGGGAGCACACCAGATAACAAGAGACCTCATCCTGGTGCCCTCCCTTGCATCTGGCATTCTGACATAACCCATTTCTAAAATCAGGAGGTTGCGCATACACATCATGGCTTGTACCCCGTAATGGATTTTTCCTCCAGAAACTCGTCCAATCCCCTTTTAAAGGCGTCTAGGCTAGACGCCAGCACCACATCCTGTGGCAAGGAGTTCCACAGACCGACCACACGCTGAGTAAAGAAATATTTTCTTTTGTCTGTCCTAACCTGCCCAACACTCAATTTGAGCGGATGTCCCCTGTACTATAGCCAGTGCAGGTTATGCTAGAGGACTCTTTGGCATATGGGGATATTTTCCCCCTTACCCCAAGTAACACCTCATCCTGCCCTATGGGGCTACTCGAACCTCTGCCAACTGTATAGCTGATGGAAGTCCGAGCAGTCTGGTATAACACCAAATGGCCTGGGAGGGAGGTTACAGCAGATATAGTGGAGGAGGACACAGTGGAGAAGACCTCTGCTGATACTGCCTCCTCCTGAGCGTGTCTCACCCCCATTCCACCCTCGCAATCCAGAAAGGCCCCTCCCCACCTCCAAAAAGCCCTCCCACCACCTTCTCTCAGCCCCTGTGCCTGTGGGAGTGTACTTTCCTCTGCTGGTGGCCCTGGGATGGAATGTGGCACTAGCAGGCTGGTGACTCCTGAGTAGCTGCAAACATGCCCTATACAGTATTTCTCAAACTGTGGGTCGGGACCCACTAGGTGGGTCGCGAGCCAATTTCTGGTGGGTCCCAATTTCAACATTTTATTTTTAATCTATTAGACTTGATGCTACCATGCAATTGACTGCATGACTGCCTTTGGAGAAATGTTACAGCTTTGAACAAGCTACTATGTATATTCTTTTAACAATGATAGTGAAAGGGACATACTCCTGGGTAAGTGTGGGTAGGATTGCAGCCTAGGATTGTGAAAAATTTTCCTGCTTGATGATGTCACGTCCGGTCATGACGTCACTTCCAATGGGTCCTGATAAATTTTCATTCTACAAAGTGGGTCCCTGTGCTAAATGTGTGGGAACCACTGCCCTACGGCATGTTTGCGACACTCTAGGCCAGTAGAGTGGCGGCTGTGCCAGCAGAAGGATGAATTTGGATTGCGCTCTATTTCTCACTATGTCTCAGCCAAGCCAAATACTTTTCCCTTCTGAGGCTGTAGGTGGGGCAGAAAGTTAGGACCCTATTTGTTGTTGGCATCCTTCAGTCTCGGAAGACTATGGTGTCACGCTCTGAATGGTGGTTCTGGAACAGAGTGTCCTCTCCAGTGCGCGAAGCCTGGGTAAAGTAGGTATGGAAGATAGGCTGTTATCCATGCAGCAAATCCCCCCTCTCCACGTCGCTGAAATGGTCCAATGGAAAGGCAGAGGCCAATACGGTTGGTTCCAGCGGCGTCGCAGGAGTTGCCAGAACGTGACAGTGTTCAGAAACGAACTGCCTCAGGGACTCCGGCTCCGGATTTTGCCTCGAGGTTGACTCCTGAAGCCTTTTCCATAACTGGATGTAGCCACAAGGCAGTGGAGGTTTGGGATCAGAGTTTTCCTTCTCTCAGATGAGCTGCCTTCCCAGGCTGACGAGTCCCATCTACCCGGTGGCTGTTTAGTTGCCTCTTACGACAAGTACAGCCAAACTGAGGGCCTATTCTTATCCCCAGTCCCCAGGGGTTAGGACCCTAAGATACTATTAAAATGATAAAATACTTTACAAGGATCTTGTAGGACTGAATGGAAGAGAAGGATTCTAGTATATTTCAAACAGAAGTTCTCTAGAAATATGCTATAATGGCAAATAATATGGCTTGAATTTTCAGAGCAGGCAAACTATAGGTTCAAAAAAGGTTTCCTTTTTCTGACTATACAAGCCCTTTTGCACTTAAAAAAAAATGTAGATATTCTCCTGAAAGTGTGCATTGCTTCTGAGATTTTTCCTCTGAAATGGCTTCTTTTTCAGCATACCTTAATTTTTATCCATTTTCTTTAAGCTTGGTGCAAATGCGGTGTGCAGTCTCCATTTCTCTTGCTTGTCTTACCCTCTTTCTTAATTGTAGAATCTATGCCCCGAGTGCTACTGTAAGAACTATGTGCTGTCAATTAATAATATATAATATTTATGCCAACTGCTCATAATATAGCAAATCGAGGAAATGTATGAAGATAATTGTAAATCCATATTGGCCTAGGAGCCTGTGTGTGTGTGTAGCAGAGTTTAGACAAAATGGGAGAACGGGGTAGCCATCTATTAAAAACTAAAAACAAACCAACAAACAAAATGCACCCTGGCCTCTGTTGCTATTACATGCTGTGCTCAAACCACTTACAGTTTAGGTAGCCAACAACAACAACAAATCTCATGAACCGCTTCATTTACGTATTTATGCTATGTCCAAAGAGTTGCATTTTACTCTAACTACAGTCCTGTGAGGGACCATTCATAAAATTATGGCCTTCACATAAAGACCTTGAAAATCCCCTTCTCCCATAATACATGAACCCACCTTAGTCAATCACCAAATTCCTTTCACTATCACATATACTCAAGTACATGAGGTGCTTGGCAATTCTTCAGTTTGTCGGGAGACCCTGAGGTTTTGGTTCTCACCGTAGCCAAGGATGTGCTTTTTAATTCACTCCTCCTGGTTGTGTAGGGTGCACAAAGAAGCAGGGATGGTGGCATTGTCTATATATTTTAAAAGAATATTTCAATGATATATTTTAAAAGCAGACCTGTTCATATGATTCTATTCCCAGACCATTCTCACTGTTTCATATCTGTAGATTGTAAAAGAGTATCTCTAGGCTAGCTAGATGCAACTCTTGTCTTAGATGTCATAGCTGTGATCCACATGCCTTGCTGTCCATGCAGAGGACAGAAAGCATACAGTTGGATCCCATTAGGATCTGCAGGGATCCCCGAAATCTGCAGGGATTTCGTTTTGGGATCCATAAATACTGGGGTCTGCATTTAAAGAACTTTTAAAACAAAAAAGTGCCAAACTCAGGGCTCCTAATGTTTTGTGATCAAGTTGCATCATTCCCCAGCTGGTAGAGCTGTTTTTATCTCTGAAAAACCCACTTCTGGGTCACACGGAGGTTCCTTTCTTCTCCCAGGCTTGCCCCAGAATGCACTACAATGCAACATGGACCCCAGTATCCACTGGGATCCACAGTGAGTCAAATCTGTGGATGTCAGACCCACGGATACTGCAGATCCACTGTATACTAGACCAGGGATGTCCAAACCCTGGCCCAGAGGCCACATCCAGCCCTCAGGAGGATTTTATCTGGCCCCTGAGGTTCCCTAGCTTCTCAGGCTAAAAATAATTCAGAAGACTCACTTGCGGGTATATACCACGTTCAGCCACTAGAGGTGCCAAATGTAATGCAATGGAATGGAAAGAAATTATTCCATTACACTGCATTACATTCAGCACCTCTAGTGGCTGAATAAGATATATACCATTGCTGGGAGAATAAAAATATAAATATAGTTAAACTTAAAATGGAGCAGAAACTGAGACAAAAGTTTGAGATTTGCTTGATTTTTCAAAATCCATTCTCCCTTTTTCCTGTGCAAGTCAATTTGCCTTCTACTCCCCTTCTCCTTCCATCCCACCCCACTTATTGTATTCAATCAAACTCTCAGCGCATCAGTCCTCAATGTATTTATTGCTTATTTATTTTCTGATCCTTTTTTTGGGCACCCCTTTACTAGAAAGATTTCACAAAGCAGCTCAACTTTAAAATTCTGGTTAAGCTTTGGAGATACAATGTGATAAGTTTTATCCCTGGTGAAAAAAAGAAGTAGTGCACAGATGTGAAGCTTGAACTCAATGGGGATGTGATGAGAATTATCGACAATTGTAGAAATGTACAGCAATGTAAGAAGGGTCAAGATATTTTACTTTTTAAAATTTTTTACAATTATCATCCATTTTTTAGGTTATGCTATTAAATATTGCGCATGGGGCCTAGGCTTCTAATTACCATATGAATAATCCCGTTTATGAACAGCATCAATTATTTACACCAAAATTATGCCCAAGAGTTCTTCTCCGCATGGTGCACAGAGAGAGCTGTTGACTTTGAAGGTCCTGGTAAAACTATAAAGCAGACACCAGTTGTTTATTTTGAAATGCCATTTCACTCTAGACTAAACAGTTGCAAACATTAATAATGAAGAGTTGGTTAGAAAAGGATGGCGCAGACAGACTGGGCAGCCTAAAGGACAATAATAATTAGTGATTATCCTCCATACATTAGCATGCATTGCAGAAATTACAATCACCATCTTTAAAAGATATAGGTCCATTGACCTCAGTGGGGTTATTCTACAATGCTGGTTTGAGGGCTTTAAAGTACTGTGGTTCATAATGATTATAGCGATGAGGATCAAACTTAGGTAATTACATATCAGATTTTGTAAACATGTGCCTTTTAACCTTTTAGCCTTTGCCCCCTAGATTGCTTCCTTCATTGTGAGAAAGCTCTGGATAAGAAAGCTCTCCCCAGGAAGGCAAAAGCTTTGCCCTGACATAAATGAATGCAGTTTCAAATGAATATAGAGAGCCGTACCCCAAGGAGTCAGTGGTGTAGCTAGAAGGGGTGCAAAGCACTAAGTTTTACAGGGAGGCTCACCGCGGTGTGCAAACTGCCCCTCCTCGCCCTTTCTGAGCCATTCCAGGCTTACGCCTCCATTTTGCACCCAGCACTCGGAAACGCTTCAAAGGGGAGAGGTTGGGGTCATTTGCACGCTGCTGTGAGGCTCCCTGCAAAACTTAGTGCTTTGCACCCCCTCTAGCTACACCACTGCAAGGAGTGTGTATAGAAAAAAGCTTACACACACACCCCACTGTACACATAGCCATTTGGTAAGCCAGCTCGCATGCCATCAAATGATGAGCAGACATAAACAAATTGCGTTTTGTGAGAAGGACTTTCTTTCAAGATTGACAAAAATATTTCAGTCCTCTGATGATGGGATGGCTACTAGCTGAGCTTAGACAAATTAATGAACATGACAAATCAATGACTTCTAAATGGAACCCCAATTTCAGAGGCAATATCTTTTTGAAAACCAGTTTGATGCAAAACATTCAATGTGGGGGAGATCTGTTGCCTACGTTCTTTTCAGGTGGACATCCCCTGTGGGAAACAGGATGTTGGACTAGATACACTTTTCATCTCATCAGGCACGAGTCATCATATTTTATTGCCTTTCTTCTTTTTCCACGGACCTCAGAAGTGAACACACATTAGGAATGTATGTTTGATTTAGACAAAATGTAACCAGCCAGATCCACTGCATTCTGTTTGGATCTATAGAAGCCATATACAACGGCCACAAACCAGTCATGCTGGAACAGTGATCTATGTTGGCATTCAGTCTGGTGGTATTTACTTCATTCCTTCAGCCTTGCTCTCTCTTCCCTCTCCACAGCTACAAAGGAAGGATGGAGAGGGAGGGAGGGAGGGAGAGAATGTGTGTGTGTGTGTGTGTGTTTGGGGGGGAGAATTGAAAGCCTGAATTTTTGCTGAAGTGTCAGTTGAAGTTTCTTGAGAAACAACAATTGCAATGTGCTCCTATGCATGCCCTAAACCTATGTGTAGCATCACTGGAACAAGTGTTCTGGTGGCGCTAGGCACTTTCTGACCATCACAAAAGACAACACACCAGATGTGTGGCTTGGCCACTGGTGCAAGTGGCAAGTGGTTGGCTCTGCATGCCAGTGGGCTCCAGACACCCACCTGCCCCACTAAATACTCATAGAGCAGTGGTTCTCACACATTTAGCAACGGGACCCACTATTTAGAATGAGAATCTGTCAGGACCCACCAGAACTGATGTCATGACTGGAAGTGACATCAATCCTAGGCTGCAATCCTACCCAGTCGTGTACTAATGAACATGTAGAACACAAACATGCAGAGCGCAAAATGATGCCTCGGAAGTGATGTCACAACCGGCAGTGATATCATGCCCAGGCTTTTAAATAAATGAAAATCGAGGGGAAACCTGCCTCCTCCCCCCAGCAGCTCACCACCCACTTGCTCTGTCACCTGCCCCCAGCCAGTGGCATAGCTAAGGCATAAGAACATAAGAACAGCCCCACTGGATCAGGCCATAGGCCCATCTAGTCCAGCTTCCTGTACTCACCAAATGCCCCAGGGAGCACAACAAGAGACCTCATCCTGATGCCCTCCCTTGCATTTGCATTCTGACATAGCCCATTTCTAAAATCAGGAGGTTGCACATACACATCATGGCTTGTAACCCGTAATGGATTTTTCCTCCAAAAACTTGTCCAATCCCCCTTTAAAGGCATCTAGGCCAGATGCCGTCACCATATCCTGCGGCAAGGAGTTCCACAGACCAACCACACGCTGAGTAAAGAAATATTTTCTTTTGTCTGTACTAACCCTCACAACACTCAATTTTAGTGGATGTCCCCTGGTTCTGGTGTTATGTGAGAGTGTAAAGAGCATCTCCCTATCCACTCTGTCCATTCCCTGCATAATTTTGTATGTCTCAATCATGTCTCCCCTCAGGCGTCTCCTTTCTAGACTGAAGAGGCCCAAACACTGTAGCCTTTCCTCATAAGGAAGGTGCCCCAGCCCCGTAATCATCTTAGTCGCTCTCTTTTGCACCTTTTCCATTTCCACTATGTCTTTTTTGAGATGCGGCGACCAGAACTGGACACAATACTCCAGGTGTGGCCTTACCATCGATTTGTACAACGGCAGTATAATATTAGCTGTTTTGTTCTCAATACCTTTTCTAATGATCCCAAGCATAGAATTGGCCTTCTTCACTGCCGTCGCACATTGGGTCGACACTTTCATCGACTTGTCCACCACCACCCCAAGCTCTCTCCTGATGTGTCACTACCTGGGATCTATACAGTACCTGGGATCAAAGAAGATTTTGTAGTCCCCCCTTCATGACAAAATCAAATTTAATTAAGAAAATAAATAAATAAAATGTGTGCCCCTTATTGGTTAGAGACACTGTGCTGGAGTGAAGATGGACAGTTATTCTCTCCCTGCTAAATATAAGAGGAGCACCACTTGAAAAAGTGCCTCTTTACCAGTTAGTAGGAGTAGCTGTATTATGATACATGGAAATGAGAGGTGACTCATATTGACACCTTATTGGTTCCATACTGGATCATAAGAACATCTCATTGGCTCTCAGAAAAATAAATCTCATAGGTCAGTTATGAGTTAAGAAAATCCACTTTTTGTTCCTTAAGGCAGCTGTGCATTTCTGGTTAATTGGCCATAACTTTTGATGGAATAAAGATATTCCAATAAGGTTTGTTTCATTGCATTCTGCATTAAATTACCTTTCCAATGAAATATAAAATGATGGTATTTTTCGTACATACCAAGGCTTGCATAATTTTAGCCACTAGTGTCAAGCTCAGCTTGTTGCCCTCCTAAAGCTTGTTGCTTGGTGTGACTGCTACCCCTGCTACCCCCCTTAGCTACACCACCGATCCTACCCACACTTACCCAGGAGTGAGTCCCATTTACTATAATTGTTAAAAGAAGATACATAGTAGCTTGTTAAAACATTTCCCCAAATGCAGTCGCATGCCATGGTAGCATCAAGTCTAATATATTAAAAATAAAATATTGAAACGAATGGGATCCCACCTGAAATTGACTTGTGACCCATCTACTGGGTCCAGACCCACGGTTTGAGAAACACGTACATAGAGGATAAGAGAGAGGTCAGAGTGGACAGAAAGGATAAGGGAGTGGGTGGAACAGGGTGGTGATGGAGGTGAGAAGTGGTGATTTGTGGGTCACAAGCCAATTTCAGGAGGAATTTATTTCTGGAGGAAAAATCCATTACGGGTTGCAAGCCATGATGTGCATGTACAACCTCCTGATTTTAGAAATGGGCTATGTCAGAATGTCAGATGCAAGGGAGGGATTCAGGATTCAGGTCTCTTGTTATCTGGTGTGCTCCCTGGGGCGTTTGGTGGGCTGCTGTGAGATACAGGAAGCTGGACTAGATGGGCTTATGGCCTGATCCAGTGGGGCTGTTCTTATGTTCTTATGTGAAAGATTGGGACCAGCAAGGGGACAGTTACAGTGTCAACAGTGCACTCCGAAACCTAACCTCCCTCTCTTATTGCTAGCACAGGTCCGAGTAGATCAACTGGACTGGCATGGGTGTACCCTGAGGCAAGGGGACAAATATTCCCTTGCCTTGAGGAGGCTTTTGGAGACCAAAACTCCCCTGTAAGATGCAGTGGGCACCACTTTGGCACTGCTACAATGCTGCACAGGGAGTTCTGATGGGTCGGGCTGTTTATTACTCATCTTCTTTCCTGCCCTTATTATCACGTATAGATCTGTGGTGAAATTCTTACCACTTTACAGGGCATGACCAAGGACCAGTTTCCCAAATGGCTACATGCATGCCATATCTGTCATCCTATGACAAACAGTTGCCCAGTATGAGCAATTACAGCAGCTCATGTTGCTGCAAATTCAGACCTGGGCTCTGAATTTGCCTGAACCTAAAATCAGATCATCCCATCAGGAACCTAAAGCTCCATTAAATATTAGCAGTGACTATAAAGTCCAGCACGCAAGCAACACGAGGGTTGTCCCTGCTGTTTTTGTGCAAATCTTCTTTAAAAGGAAGAGAAGCAGCCGATCTTTGTGGATTGATCTCCTTTCATTCTACTGGAGAAGGGCTACCGTTTCACCATTCGCCACCTTCCTTGTGTTTTATGCAATGCCTGATAGCAAGTGTCAAACGACGTTTAAAATTATAGTTCATTTACTGTGGTTAAACATAAGGAAGCAAAAGCAATTACCCACATAAAATGACGGAATTAAAGATTCTTCGTGTGACCTAGTTTGCTATTTAGTGTTCAGTGAATGTTGCAAAAGATAAATACATTCTTTATAGAGGGGCTGTATCAATCTTCAATCATGAATGAAAGCCAGTGAGCATGATTTAGATATAAAATATATGGCTTGCAAACAAAAATCAATCTTTGACTAGGAGATAAGAGTTAGTTGACAGTATGGTGTCCCTCGTTTGTTCCTAAATAGGGAAAAATATTCTTTAGTAGAGCGGCTTATATGGCTTTACATAGTACTTTTAAATGTATCATAAAAACGTATGATAAAGGAAAGATTACACATTCAAAGACACCCATGCCAATGCTACATAGGAGAAGTGAGATATATTCGGAGAGGTATGTGCAATACAAAGCGAACATGTTAATTAGCTTAATTTAATTACAGACCCAGTGCACACAAGAAGTTTAAATTTAATGGGCTAATTGTTCAAATTTGATTGATCATAAAAACGAGTATAAGTATTTTTCTGATGACTACCCTCAACTGTCTTCAGCGTGCGCCTGTAATTTAATCCAAAATCACTCTATGCAAGCGTCTTGTTCACTGATTGTGTCTTAGTAAAGACGGGGGGATGGTGACACTTGAACTGAAAATAAAATGTTTATATGAATTTTAAAAATTATTTCTATGTTTGGGATTTTTAAAAGTCCACAGGGCAAAAATTATCCAAGGATCTGGGCACAGATGATGCAGACGACATTTTTTGTTCCAGATAAGTCCATTCATTCAACCTGTTAGCACTGATAATTTCATTCCTGTTATCTTTTTTCCCACTCCATACCTATTTTGGGCTGGATTCAGATGAAGAGAGGAAGCTGAAAATGTAATTATCGCTAGGTATAAGTTCTATTATCTATCAAGTCCTTCATGGCTTAGGACTGGAATACATGAAGGACTATTCGGTAGAGTAGCTACAAGGTGGGGTGGAAAATATCACAGGTGCCACAATGCGCCGTGTAACCGGCTCTTCCCCCTCGCCATCACTGCCCAGAATGGCTCCAACAGCAAGGGGGAGGGGCCTGTTACACAGCATGTTGCGGCATCTGCAAGACTTACCATGTGACCCCCCCCCATAGCTGCGCTTCTGGGACCATCTTCTCCCAAATAATTTGCCAACACTCTGCATTCTTTAGCAGAGGCCTTCCTTTATCTTTAGCAGAGATATCGTTATCTTCCTTCCTCTTTAGCGGAGGCCACTGCAATCTGAGGTACAGTTTGGAGATGTGGGACGGGACCCTTTAAGTGGCGTCCCACCCTGGTGGTGGAATTTCTTCCCCCGGAAGGTCTGACTAGCCCCAACACTGCCCATTTTTTAATGGGCAATGAAGATTTGTTTACACTTTCCTTGAATCTTTATTAGTTCTATTGCTCATTATATTGTTTCTTGATCTGCTCTTTGTTGCATTATTTTCCTGTATTTTTGTTGGTTTTAAATGTTTTTAAAGCTCTGAAGGCGCAAAGGCTTCTCAACTCAGTTCTATGAAACCAGATCTTGAGCTTGCTCCTCAATTCTACCATATCCCTCCCTACATTATTTTCCCCCAAAATTTAGCATTTACTTCTGGAGTCCAGACATCTCGCACATGTTGAACCAAGCATGAAATCCAAAACCTTTTCTCACGCTTTACTCAATAATCATTCACTTTCTGGTATGGTAACATTGTACAATTGCTTGTAATATTTAATACATGCTAGAGTTATTCATAGATGTTTGTTTGTTCATGGCGACTTTTTTTTTTTAAGGTTTTAGAAAAAACCTTTCTGTCTTGTTCCACAAGGACCTTTATGTGGAATACCAACTGCACAAAATGTACCTATAAATAGCTGTTTCATATATGATATTCTAATTTAGCTGGCTACATTTCTAATCACTGCCTTGATTTCAGTGGTACTCTTCAGCACATACAAAGTTGTGCATGTTCAAATTTCTAGCTACACTGCTAAAGCTTTTCTCCTTCAGCAGCACTGAACGTCATGCTAGAAAGATCCTTTTCGGGGTTCACAGAGAGCTTCAGCAGAACAGAGGAGCTGACAAAGCCTCATTCCATGGTCATATGATCAAAACCAAGAGGCTTATTCAAAAGAGTGCAGAGTTCTGGTCATGCAGTGGGGTTTTTTCCACCCTCTATTTCTTATTGCACCTCTTTTCAAGGGACCCTACAAAACAGTGTGGGATGGGTAGAGTTAGGGGTGTTTTTTTCAGTGATACAGGTCCAGCCTTGTTATACACAGATTTTTTATACACGGATTTGACTCAACACGAATGGCCCCTGCAAATGAGAAGGAATGTGCTGATCCCTGGAGAAGGGGAAAAATGCATCCCTTTAAAATCAGTTTAAAAAACTGAACAGTCATTTAACATTAGCCTCCTTAAAGAGAGAGGGGGGGGCAGCTGGCTGACAATTCATCAATCCTTCTCTCTCCCTTCCCCCCTGAGCACGTGAAAGAAAGGTGATCACCTTGCATTGGTGAAGGGAGGGGCTGAGAGTAAGCTCTGAGCTCTTTGTAAGCTCTTGGAGGAGAACTGATTGATGGATTGTCTTCTTAAGGACTCTTATCTCACATCACAAAGGTCAGCAAAGCTGTTTTTAAATCAGCAGAGCAAAGAAACTTTGTTTTTTAAATTGATTTGCTATAGTGCGTTTTTTGCCATCCACATGAATGCTTGGAACGGAACCCACGAGAATAATGAAGCTCAACCTGTAATTAAATCAAAAGACATAACACTGCTTTTCTGAACTTCTCATTTTTGTAAAATAAAAATAAAAACCAAAGATCTGCAAAAAAACACCATTTTCTAGCACCTCAACATGCATGTGGTTGCATCTGTTGACACTATATCAACTACCTAGCACACTTAAAATTATAGTTTATAAAAATGCTCCGTTGGGATAAAAACACATACCACTTTTTTTACTTTAACAGCGGACTTCCCACTAGCTGAATGGGACAAATGCCCCAGGCGCGGAACTCGTGTGATTCCAGGACCGCGTGGGAAGCCTTAATGAGGCTTCCGATGCAGTCAGAAACTGTGTGTCCAATTTTCCAGAAGCACAGTTCAAGTCTGCGGCTCCGTTGGTCCTGCAGTGACGCAAGGCTTCATGTCGGTCCAGGTGAGTGGGGGAATGTGTGCTTCACACAAGGGGGTGGCTTCATGGTGCTTTGCCCCAGGTCACCTTGAGGGGAGTCCGCCACTGCTGTACTTCTAAGTTTGGAAAACACTGAAATCCGTGAAAAAATAAAACTGTTTTCATCCATCTCTACGGATGGGGCATGGAGGCTGAAGCAGGAGAGAAGCATCAATAGGAATTAGAAGGGGCAAACTAATTCGCTGATGTGCAAGGCATCCTTGGATATATCCCATTATATTTATTTGCCTACAGAGATATCTATCTATCTATCTATCTATCTATCTATCTATCTATCTATCTATCTATCTATCTATCTATCTATCTATCTATCTATCTATCTATCATCTGTGACTTTCTGATTTAACACTGAAGCACTCCAGCCAGCTAACAATTACATGAAAACACAATCGTATGACAAACAGCCCAATCCTACTTAACTCCCTGTGCAAGTGATGCAGCCATGCCAATGTGGTGCCTGCTGAATCCCAGAGTTTCAGCATTTGAAGGCCTCATTGGAGTAAGCCCATGCTGGGTGGCTGTATCTACTAGTGCCAGCTCTATAGTTGGCAAAACACCATGTAGACTTGGGACAGGGGATTGAGGCCAGGAAGAGGCTTAGGTATCAGTGTGTGTTACGGCCCCTTCCCAGCCCTTATCTGCCTACTTTTCCACCCCATTGCTGCTCAGTTCCTTCCCCTCCTTGCCCCGTTCCTCTCCCCATCTCTGCCCAACCCTTTGTGTGGACTTACTGATGCCAGTGGACTTCCCTGGTTCTCCAGTGCATAGACCTGGCTGCTTGCCACTTGTGGTGGCATCCAGGCTGTGGCAAATGGCTTGTCACATTTTGTGACAGCCATAAA